>NC_137030.1:13204387-13357574 GCF_032717465.1 Coenobita brevimanus | reverse complement strand
TATATATATATATATATATATATATATAATATATATATGTCATAAAGACTTTGTAGTTACTTGTAGAGAAGTATATTTTAGACTTGTGGTGAGCTTTTATATCTTGTAGTAGCTTTCCCCACAGATGTCATGTCAGGAGAGGTAAAGAATAGTATGGGACTATTTTTATTTGTCTTGGAAATATTAACAAGTCTCTCACACATAGTATAAGTCCTGGTAGCTACCTCTGTCTCTCTATCTGTCTCTCTCTCTAAAGCTATCTTCTCCTCTGTGACGCTCTATCGCTGTCTCCTTCTAAACTCTTTTCCTAAAATCTTGTACATGTCACGTGTTCCTGTATACACTTTGTTCATAAACTAAATAACTGCATCATCTCCTTACTGACATTTTCATAATTGTAGTAAGTTAGAATGTATTTGCATAAATATTTGTATCATTTGATTTGCTTCATGTACCATATAATTGTCATAATATATTTACATATTTGAGTTATCACTTTAGTAATGTCTAATATTTCACCTAACTTGTATGATGATACTGGTAATACAGAATTGTGCTATAATTGTATGACTTATAATATTGTACTAACATTGTTACAATAATTGTAACATTTTATGAATTGTTACAAAATATTGTGTTAATGCATAATTGTGTTGGCCTTATAACTGTAGTTACATTTTGTTAATGCAACTCTTACATAAGTGTCTTGGCCTTATAATTGTAGTTAAAGTTACATAAAAGTTACATCTTGTTAATGCAACTGTTTTGTCGTTACATAATTGTTACATATCGTCTGTAGGTTACATAATTGTACAAGTTAACATAATGCAATCGTTTGTCGTTACATAATTGTTACATATCGTTTGTAGGTACATAATTGTAGTTAGTGTAACATAATGCAATCGTTTGTCGTTACATAATTGTTACATATCGTTTGTAGGTACATAATTGTAGTTAGTGTAACATAATGCAAACGTTTGTCGTTACATAATTGTTACATATCGTTTGTAGTTACATAATTATAATATGGAGTAACATAATTGTAATAACTGCAGTCCTAACATATGCTGCGGTCGATGATAGTGATGATGTGTCATGCCACTTGTTTGTGGAGACAACAATTTGCTTTTTTGTTTGTAGTTTATGTGGTATTTTGGCATATGTAGTAACACTTACACTTATTTTCATTTGTTTGTTATGTGATCTTACTCTATTTCTCTTTTTTCTTTCTTACTTTTTCTTTCTTTCTTTCTTTTTTTTTTTTTTTTTTTTGTATGTATTGATTTTCTATAGTTTGTTTTTCTTTGCTTGTGTACGCTTTTTCCATGTTGTTCATGGTTGCATAATTACTGGCTAATTTCCTTGGGATACTTTTTTAAAGTTTAGTTTATATTGCACAGATATTACTGAAAATGATATTATATAGTCCCATATTTTGTTATTTTATATAAAAAATATATACACTATATACAGTATTAACTATACACACTGACTTGTTGTTCACCTGTACCTATCGTGGGTAATATGTGTGTCAGCACTGTGTGGAAATCATTGTCTTCACGATTGTGTTGAAGATGTTCACTCTTGCTAACGGCATTTGTGTTGGCCATTTTTTTTTCTCTAGTTTACCTTGTAACTTAATTTATATGTTTCCACTAGGTAGCTTTAATTAATAAATGTTTAATACAGTTCTTTTAATCGCTCACTGAGTAACTGTGATGGTATATTTTCTTTATCACTTTGTAGATATAATAATGTATAGTTGTATGTATGAAACACGTATTTTATGTAGGTATAAATGGTAACACTCGTTGGTAGTAAATAAATGTTATAATAAATGAATGAATATATACAGTGTAGAATATTTATTGTTGGTGATTATTTAGTGTTTGAGTTATGCAGATAACTGAAGTAAGTATGTGTATTTAAGCTGTAACTATACAGCACGTTTTATATGTTTGTGCAGAAGCTTATTGTCTATCACTGT
Organism: Coenobita brevimanus; assembly: GCF_032717465.1. Taxonomy (NCBI): domain Eukaryota; kingdom Metazoa; phylum Arthropoda; class Malacostraca; order Decapoda; family Coenobitidae; genus Coenobita; species Coenobita brevimanus. The sequence continues at coordinate 13,355,587 of NC_137030.1, read as the reverse complement.
GTATTGTATAAATGAAGTAACTATGTAACTCACTAATTTTTACCGTGGTGGGAAATGGTGTGAGTGGTGGTGCAGGTGGTGTGTTGACTGACGTGGCGTCTGTTCAGCAAGCACGCATGATGACCTCAACTTCCCACACTGGTAGCTGTGGTGAGTGAATGAGTAGCGATGAGTAACTTGAGTGAAGATGAGTGAGTAAGATGAGTTATGAGTCGTGTCTCACTCTTCGTTTGTTTGTTCCGTTTTTCTATGTCGATGTTTTCTCGGTCCTTTTCTCTAGTGATTTACTCGTTGTGGGATGAAGACTGCCGCTACTTGTAGGTGCGTGTAGATTATACAGACGACTCGTAGAGTTGTTACTTGTGGTTGATTGTAGATTTTGTAGTGATTCACTGTAGAACTGAAGCTAATCTTGTAGAGTCTCGGTTGCTTTTGTAGAAATTTGCTTTTAATTCGGAGACGATGTCCGCAGATTTGCTGGTTTGTCGTTAAGCTACTTGCAAGGCGTCGTGATCTCTTGACCTCTGCATCAGCATGAATGATCTGGGAGACGGAGGGGGCTGGATGGAGAGAAGCGTCAGGAGCAGGTTATGTTGTTGGTTGAGAGAGATATTCTTGTTTTCAATCTTGATATTTTGTAGGAATTTAATGTTGATTCGTAGACGAGGTTCGTATACGTTCGCTGCTACCAAATGTCATAAAGACTTTGTAGTTACTTGTAGAGAAGTATATTTTAGACTTGTGGTCGAGCGGCTTTTATATCTTGTAGTAGCTTTCCCCACCAAATGTCATGTAGTGACAGGAGAGGTAAAGAATAGTATGGGACTATTTTTATTTGTCTTGGAAATATTAACAAGTCTCTCACACGGAACGAGTATAAGTCCCGGGTAGCTACCTCCCTGTCTCGCTATCTGTCTCTCTCTCTCAAATCGCTAAGCCCTTCTCCCGTGACCTGTCTCTAGGGTCGCTTGTGTCCTTCTAAACTCTCTTTCCTAAAATCTGGTGTAGCAGGGGTGTGTCACGTGTGTTCTTCATGGATGGAAAGCTTAAGGAGCCTGTGTGTAAGTATGTGTGTATATGTGTGTGCATGGTTACCAGATCTTTGTTCACGAGAGGACTGCTGACAGCTAACTGCATCATCTCCTTACTGGCCGCTGTCGTCAGCTTTCCTCAGTGTTAAGAGTGTGTAAGCATGTTTAGCACTGCTCGATTCTCGCAGACACAACACCTTCTCATCATCTGACTCCCTGCTTCTATCTATCTCTCTATCTATCTATTTATCTATCTATCTGTTATGTAGTCCTACAGGATAAGGACGACGACTAGCAGGAGGAAGAGGAGGAGGAATCAGAAACGAATCAGACTCAGATTACTTTATTCCATTATATATATTATTTTCATCATTATGCAGTGCTGTTGAAACAATTTTAGCACAAAGGAGTCATTATGGAAATCCTTTAGGGCTGCTTGTCGAATTATTTGCTTTTACTGTGAGCATACAGGTTTCAGAATTATCCTGCTGTGGTCTGAGCATTTACCATTTAATTATCTGTAAAATAATACAAAGGAGGCAACATTCATTCTTACTTGTAGGGGAGGTAGTTTATTGTAATAGCAGGGTTATTACTGATTCCAACAGCTTTCTTCAGAACTTTGTCTAGTTGTCTTCAATATCATTCCTCAAGGGTGAGCAATATTCTGGCTGAGAGCGCAGATGATTCTTATGAATTATAGCTATATACAGTATATATATATATATATATATATATATATATATATATATATATATATATATCCTGCTAACAGACAAATAAACCAATGGGGGATTAAATATAACCTCCTTGGCGGAAGTAATAAGTGAGACTGAAAGATCGCAAAGAAAAAAGAAAAATCATATGCTTCTGAAAATTACAGGGCTATTGAGAGTCAGTACGACAGAAACTTAAACCTTCCAGTACTTGGATGGATTGATAGGTAAAAACACATTTTAAGGTTTATGAGAGAGAGAGAGAGAGAGAGAGAGAGAGAGAGAGAGAGAGAGAGAAAGAGAGAATATTTTTCCATATTACAGCATGCAGCAGTCAGTCTAAAACTCGAGGTCTCCTTTTTAGTTCTGTGTACTTACAGACTGATGTAAAGAGACACTGTCCAAAGATCTTATTTGAAATATATATATATATATATATATATATATATATATTCATCTGAAGATTACATGATTACATTGCATAAAAACAACCTATATACAGTCCACCTATGACATTAAATTTGATGAACAACACCTTTTGCAATCCCGTCTGTCTCCGAATACATTTCCAAGCGCAAGGTAGACAAAACGATATGATGCGCCAAAATCGTACCCTTAGTGTGTGGGAAGACGAACGAATAGATGACAAGCTAGACGGACGTAGAAAGGCTTGGTGAAAGAGGAAGATGGCCTGTTGACACCAGGAGAGATAATAACGCTCTTAGGCTCTTATACTTTCTAGGATGAAAATCAGTGTCATCCAGCATAAGCTAAAATAGGATACCAGAGCTCTCCTGTCCATGAAAAGCTTAGTGGAATCAGTAAGAACACCCAGACTCCTGTAACTTACTTCCGAATAAAATCATCCAGCGTAAGATGGATTAGAATATAGAATTGTCGTGATAATGAGAGGTTAAGATAAATCCTCAGTTTTCCGTAAGTCCCAACCTTTCCCATAGAACTCAACCTACAGTAGTCAGTTTACATCTACGTTACCAACTGTACTGCTGGGCAAGAGTAAAAGAAACAATCCGAGAATCTGGCCGGCACCAGATGGTGAAAGAGGAGGAATTACTATAGTCGCTGCGTGACTCTGAGGTTGTTATTATCGTGCTCTGGCAACTTACCATTCAAAAGTGCGTCTGATTTCGTGTATAATATGAGACGCATGATTCGTGTATAATATGTTCGTGTATAATAATAATCGTGTATAATATATGTGCATAATAATATGATTCGTGTATAATATGACATGAAATCGGACGCACTTTTTGAATGGTTGGTTAGGTACGATAATGACAACCTCAGAGTCGTGCGCCGCGACTATAGTTATATTCGTATATACTTTCTTGAGGCTTAAGTTTTGCATATCATTGCCTGATTATACTTTCATCCTCATGTATATGGCTCTTGAAAATTTCACATCGAATTTTCTTGAGTAAGTGGTGTTCATAAGTTTGTTTATGTACGCTTTCATCATCACTCATACAACTAAACACTTCGCACCAAGTTTTCCTAAATCTATGCAGAGTATCACATTATTCGTGTACACCTTTATCTTCACTCATACGGGTGCCAGACACATCATAAACCAGCCAGCGTGAATATTAAAATAGAAATATTACGACAACGCAAAATTTTTCCCGTATACAATAAATTGCAAATGATATTTGTTTAGCTTTTAACATTTAATTTCTTCACTCGCAGAAGCGCTTCATAGTTCATTTTAATAGTTATCAGAAAATTTTATTCATCTTAGGGATGACTTTCCGAACAGGGGAGGTTGGGTATAACTTCCAATATTATTTTAACTGCAGGAAGGCGTTCAAAAATTTAACAAAATCGTCTGCATATTGCAAAAAACAAACAAACAAAAAGAAAAGACAATACGGCAACGGACTGAACGGGTCAACACTCTCACGGCGTGGGGTACACCTGGATTTATTTTTCAGACATATTCTCGGGTGTTAAGTTCACCTGTCGCAGCGTGGGGTACACCTGGGTCCTTTCTTCAAGCTTACTCAACTTTCATAGCGTGGGGCACACCTGGGTCCTCTCTTCAAGCTTGCTCACCTCTCATAGTGCGGGGCACACCTGGGCCTTTTGTTTAGGCAAAAACCAGGATGTTTTTTCACCTCTCGCTGCGAGAGGCACAACTAGGTCTTTTCTTTAGGCAATTACCAGGATTTTTTTTTTTAAATCTCTGGCAGCGTGAAGCACATCTAGGTCGTTTCTTTAGGGTTATACCTGGATGCTTTGTTCACACTCTCGCTGCGTGGGGCATACTTGGCATCTTTTCTTTAGGCTAATACCAGGATTTTTGTTCATATCTCGCAGAGTGGGGCTATCTGATCTTTAGGCTAATACCAAGATGTTTTGTTCACCTCACAGCGTGGGACACATTTGGGTCTTTTATTAAGGCTAATACCAGGATCTGTTGTTCGCCACTTGCAGCGAGGAGCACACCTGGTTTCCACGTCAGGCTAGAAGGCTACAGGGATGTCATGATCAACTGACATATCTTAGAAGGCAATGGAATAAAAAATAACTTCTAGAGTAAGTTTTTCTGAGTGCCGCTGCTGGTGCATCTGGAGCTCATACTTACACCAATATCATACAATAACCAACAGCAGGAGAAGTTCTTGCATAAAATACGCTAAAAATTTCTGTGAATACTTCCCCAGGCGCTTAAGTACTTGAATCTAGAGACGTATTCAGTGCCTGCTCGTGTCTCTGTACTGTGTGTCTGTGTCTTTCTCCTTCCCTTCTCTCCAGTCTCTCTCTCTCTCTCTCTCTCTCTCTCTCTCTCTCTCTCTCTCTCTCTCTTACACACACACACACACACACACACACACTTAAAAGCATATGAGTTTTTTAAAGTCTCTCTGTATTCCCCAGTCCTCAAACTGCCTTTCACTCACAGAACAATACCTTTCCCCTCACTCACCTTCCTTCTCCCACTTCTCTTGTCTTTCGCACTCGCCCTTTAACCCGTACCCAACACAATATACCTACATCACCTGCCATCTCTCCCTGTCTTCAACCTCCTCCCATAATAGCTGGGTACGTAACTCACAGTTCTATCTTCCGCTTCTTGGCATCGTACTTGCCTTCCTTACATGATACCTAGACTAACTTCCAGTAAATGAAAGAAAGGGATTCTGTAGCCGAATGCTAATCGGCCGCCAGAATATGCAATTTTCCAAGTTTAAGATTTAGGCCATAACTTGATACCCTGAATGTTTCATATTCACAGCTCAAGCCGTTCATGAGATATAATGGTGCTAAAGACGGGCGATAAAAACCACTTGACCATTGGCAGCCATTTTGGTGACTTTGACCTTGGCCCTGAGTCGCCATTATCTAAATTGTCCAAGATTTTGGCCATAATTTGGTACCCTGAAGGTTTCATGTTGATAGCTCTTGCCGTTCATGAAATATAATGGACACTGTTACATAGCCTATGATTTCATCATCCTTTGTGTAATTTTAACGCACAGTATGCTGCATGTTTGATCACGAGCGTGTTCTGCCTCAGTTCCCCCCTTCTACCGTTATAGTAGAGTAAGTCGTCATTTCTGGAGTTCAGACCAGGATTGTCAACTCTTTGTCCCCATGGCTTCATTTGTGCGTCCTTCTTACAAGTTGTATCAAGCTCTGTCCCCTATATAATGAGCTCAGTCTCTGCATCATTGCCACTTAGATCTGCTCCTCATTTTGTTCACATCTCTGTCCTCCCCTGTACAGTTATTATTATTGTGAGTTTCTCTGGAAGTCTCCAACCATCTAGCAGCTGTGTAATTTGAGTATAAGTGTTATTGCATTTTGTTCTTGTACTGTATAGCGTAAGTTTAATTTGTAGGTCTAGTGAAGTTTTTGTAATTCATGTAGGGATCTTTGTGTCCATCATTTTTAATAATATTTTGTATCTGTAATAATTTATCTTTGCATTAACTGAGCATTACCCAGTGTTTTCATTTTATCAGGGCTGACTTAGATAAATTTACTCTTGCTAATTTCGTGTTAATAGAGGCTATTGCAGTTAACCATATATTTAACCTGTTTTTTGCCATTACATTATCCTTATGAGTCCTGAATGTTTTGTTGTTAGTTTGAGCATTAAACTTTAACTTGTAATTTTACCTAACTCTTTTGTTTTGAACCTGGAACTTTACGGGACAGTAGTGATTTTTAGCATTCTCACTTAAAGTGTACATTATCTTTCTCTGTTCCGTAACATAAATTTGGCGACCTCTCATCAGGATATTGAGGATATTATGATAAGGATATTGCTTGATATTTTGTGACTGTTACTTATTCATGATGTCTACTATTACTACACTTGATGAAGCCAGAGATTTTTTGTCAAATGTGCAAACAGTGTTGGATGTGGAAAACAGAACAAAGAATGAACTTAAGCTTATTGCTCAACAATTGGGAATTGCTGTTCGCTCTCATCATTCTAAAGATCAAATTGTTGACATGATTAATGAAAGCTTGTTTAATGTAACTCCTCCAAATGAGCAAACGCAGATTGAATTAGCTAAGTTACAGCTAGCCCTGCAGGAGGCTCAGTGTGAAGGAAGCTGAATTTCAAGCACAGGCTAAGGAGGCAGAGTCTCGTGCTAAGGAGGCTGAGGCACAAGTTGAACTTGCTAGGATTCAGGCAGACCATGAGTATCGCATGAACCAATATGGAGCTGGATCATCTAGCTCTGATGATTTTGATGTGGCTAAAAATGTTAAACTTGTCCCTGCTTTTAATGAATCTGATTTAACAAAGTATTTTCAGTTTTTTGAGAGGGTAGCTACAGGTTTTAATTTGCCCAAGGAGTATTGGCCAGTACTTCCTTTCCTCTAAATTGTTCTCACTGCAAGCTCAAGTAACTTATGCATCTTTATGTCAGGATCAATCTGATAATTATGATGTAGTTAAGAGCTTGATTCTTAAGGCATAATGAGCTTGTTCCTGAAGCTTATAAAGTAAAATTTAGGACAACTTACAAGGCAAGATAAGCAATCCCATGTTGAGATATGCAAAAATCAAAGAAGATCTGTTAGAGTAGTGGTTAAATTCCTAAGAATGTGGATTCTGATTTTGAGCAATTTAAGCAGATGATTTTATGGAGGACTTCAAAAGTGTGTATTAGTAAGATGTTTCAGCCTATATCTTCATAGAGAGAAGAATAGATAATTTGGCTGATGCTGCAGTTTTAGCTGATGAATATGTTCTCACTCACAAGAGATATTCTAGTGAAAAGGGAAAGTTGAGAGTAAGTACGCTGCCTCTACTCAGATGCACAGATAATAGGAAAGAGAATAAAGATGATGTTTCTCAGGAAGTGGGCCACTTAGCTTCACTTCTAGATTTCAGAAAAGTAAATGTGTACTTATTGTAGTAAGCTTGGTAATACAATTATGGAGAAATGTTTCAGGAGACAGCGTGATGTGAACAAAAAGGAGTCTTTAAATATTCAGTCACACTGGTCTTAGTGTCCACCCTTTGAGAGTTCCCACCTTTAACTGAGCTAATCAAACCTGCTTTGAGGGGTAACTCTAAATTCTCATGATGGAGCTCTTTCTTTGAGCAGTAACGTGGGTGACACTCTCAAGAGTTCATGTGCTAATTTCCTGTCTGATGGTTTTGTCAGTCCTCTGGACATGTAATGACAGGAAATCAGTTAAAATATATCGTGACACAGGTGCTTAAGCCAATCCCTTATGCTGACCAGTGTTCTAGGCTCTAATGTTAATTCCTCTGGATGAAACTGTAATCTTACAAGGTGTAGGGAATAATTATTTCTCTGTCCCTCTGTGCAGAGTGAATTTAGAGTCTGGTTTTGTTAATGGTTCCGTTATGGTTTAAGGGTTGGTTGAGACACTCCCAATGTCAGGGTGTAACTTTCTTACTTCTGGAAATGATATTGGTGGAAGTCAAGTGTGTCCAGCTCCTCAGTTGTCTAGTGAGCCAGTGGGCTGCGGCCCAGGATTGTGATGTCCCTGATGTGTTCCCTGGGCATGTGCTGTCACTAGGTTGCTAAGGTCTGAAGTTACTGGTGATTTAGAGGATAATGATGATGATGATGTTATCCTAGCTGACACTTTTTCTTGCTAATTTGGACCACTCACCAGATGAGGCAGTACCCCGTAGTGTTGATAATTTGTCTCGTCAAGAGTTGGTTGAGTTGCAGGTTGCTGACCCTTAGAGTTGAAAGGTCTAGCTAACTCTGCTTGTAGTGAGGTAAAGAGCCAGCTGGGTGCTTCATACTTGTTATTATATAAAGTCAGGAGTACTTATGAGGAAGTGGAGACCCCCAACAGCATCAGCCGACTGTGAATGGGAGGCTGTACATCAAGTTTGTCATCCCTCGTGTTTCCCTTGGCAGGATATCATTAGAGTGGCTCAGTGATTCCTAGTTTGGCAGTGAGCACCTTGGAGTGGAGGAAGCACTGTGGGCAACGCATTTTGAAAACACTCTCTCTTACTGGCCAGGTATCTTCAGGGATGTTTCCTGGTATTGTAAGTCTTGTCACACCTGTCAAGTTGTGGGGAAGTGTAATCAGACCGAATAGGTTGCACCTCTAGTTCCCATTCCTCCTTTTGAGGCGCCATTCACTCGTGTGTTGGTGGATATTGTGGGCCCTCTTCCTAAGACTTCTTCAGGATTTTCTTATGTGTTGACCGTGATTGATATGGCTACTCGTTATCCTGAAGCCATTCCACTTAGAAATATCTCAGCAAAGAACGTGGTTAAGGAAATGCTAGGGTTATTCACAAAGTTTGGTCTGCCCAAGGAGTACAGTCAGACCGGAGAAGTAATTTCATGTCAAATGTTTTCAAGCTGTCTTTGAAAGTGTTGGGCATCACCCAGATCACATCTTCAGCTTACCATCCCCAGACCCAAGAAGCGTTGGAGAGATATCATCAAACACTCAAATCGATGCTCAGGAAATACTGTTTGGAACATCAAAAAGACTGGGATAAAGGTCTTCCATTTGTTGTATTTGCCGCAAGAGAATCTCCAAATGAATCACTGGGCTTCTCACCTTTTGAACTACTCTTTGGCCACGAAGTAAGAGGACCCGTTAAGCTACTCAAGGAATGCTGGCTGTCGGAGGAAGATGACGTCAACCTGCTGGAGTATGTGATGAAGTTCAAAGAACGGCTGTCCACTGCTTTACAGCTGGCGAGAGAGAATTTAGGAGCTGCTCAGGAGAAGATGAAGACTTGGTATGATAAGAAGTCCAGGTTACGCCACTTTCAGCCAGGAGATCAGGTTTTGATTCTGCTACCGGTTCATGGGCAACCTCTTCAAGCCAAGTTTAGTGGTCCTTATTTCGTGGAGAAGAAACTCAGTGATGACAACTATGTCATCGCCACACCAGATCGTAGAAAGTACAAGCAACTATGTCACATCAACATGCTAAAGTTATATCACAGGCGGGACGAAAATAATCCAGTCTGCACTGTAGCTGTTCCACCCGAGTCTGCAAGTGAAGCTCTCCCATGCAGCATGAGCCTGAGTGATAGTTTGGGGAAGAATCCTGATATCATGAATGATCTCCAGACTAAGCTTTTTCATCTACCTCCCGAGGAAAGGCAGGAGTTTTCCGCATTACTGCAGGAGTACCCGCAAGTGTTCCATACCACTCCAGGAAGAACCACTGTGTTGATGCATGATGTCGATGTTCGAGACGCAAAGCCAATTAAACTGCCTCCTTACCGTGTGAACCCAGTGAAAGTTCCTCTCATGCAGAAAGAGCTTGGCTACCTGTTGGACCACAAGATGATTGAGCCCTGTCAGAGCGATTGGAGTTCTCCTGTCACTCTAGTCCCTAAGCCAGGTGGGTCACAGCGGCTTTGCATTGACTACAGACGTGTTAATCAGATAACCAAAACAGACACTTACCCTCTCCCTCGTGTGGAAGATTGCATAGACAAGATCGGAAAGGCTAGGTACATAAGTAAGTTTGATTTGTTAAAGGGATACTGGCAAGTACCTATGACTGAATGTGCTAGGGAGATCTCATGTTTTGTAACACTAGGAAAGACTTTTGCATGTTCCGTAATGCCATATGGTATGAAGGATGCACCAGCCACTTTTCAGAAGCTCATGAATGTTGTAACAGAGGGTTTGGCAGGGTGTGTTGTTAATATTGATGATGTATTAATCTTCAGTGACAACTGGAAAGATCACCTATGCCATGTCAGTAAATTTCTTGAGCGTTTAGTTCAGGCTAATCTTGTAGCTAATTTATCAAAGTGTGAGTTTGGTCAAGCTAAAGTTCAGTACCTTGGGTATGTAATTGGTGATGGACATGTTGCACCACCAGGAGCTTAGGTTCAGGTTATAAGTGATCTTCCCAGACCTAAAAGTAGGAAAGAGCTACAAAGATTTTTGGGAATGGTAGGTTATTACTGGAGATTTGTTCTTAACTTTTCAATTCTTGTATCACCACTTACAGACCCACTGAAAAAGGGAGTTAAATTTGTCTGGACCGATAACTGTGAATCCTCTTTCAGCAAACTTAAAGCTATCCTATTAAGTCAGCCAGTGCTCGCTACTCCAAATTTTGCTAAGCCTTTTAAGATGGCTGTTGATGCAAGTGATACAGGAGCTGGGGCTGTTTTGCTGCAAGAGGATGATCAGGGTATTGAACACCCTGTATCTTATTACAGTAAGAAGTTCACTACACCTCAAAAGAACTACTCAACTATTGAGAAAGAGCTTTTGGCCTTGATTTTGGGTTTACAGCATTTTTCATTTTATTTGTGTTCTGGTTTTGACCCCATAGTCATTTATACCGATCATAACCCACTGAAATTCCTTAGTAAGTTTAAAGATAAAAATTAGAGATTGCCAAGATGGAGTCTACTTCTTCAGGAGTATTCATTAGACATACAACATGTCAAGGGGAAAGAAAATGTTATTGCAGATTGCTTATCTAGACTTTAGACAGATTGTTTTAGAGTAATAAGAAATTTCCTTTGTAAATTTCTTTTTCTTTGTGGGGAGGTGTTACATAGCCTATGATTTCATCATCCTTTGTGTAATTTTAACGCACAGTATGCTGCATGTTTGATCACGAGCGTGTTCTGCCTCAGTCCCCCCCTTCTACCGTTATAGTAGAGTAAGTCGTCCTTTCTGTTGTTCAGAGCAGGATTGTCAGCTCTTTGTCCCCTATGGCTTCATTTGCGCGTCCTTCTTACAAGTTGTATCAAGCTCTGCTGGCCCCTATATAATGAGCTCAGTCTCAGCATTATTGCCACTTAGATCTGCTCCTCATTATGCTCACATCTCTGTCCTCCCCTGTACAGTTGTTATTATTGTGAGTGCTCAGGAAGTCTCCAGCCATCTAGCAGCTGTGTGTAATTTGAGTATAACTGTTGTTGCATTTTTTTTCTTGTGCTGTGTAGCGTAAGGTTGATTCTTAGGCCTAGTAAGGTTTTTGTGATTTATGTAAGGTTCTTATTGTCAGCCATCATTAATAATATTTTGTATCTGTAATAATATATCTGGCATTCACTGAGTATTATCTGGTATCTCATTTTAACAGGGCTGACTTAGATAAATTTACTCATGCTAATTTCGTGTTAATAGAGGCTAATGCAGTTAACCATATATTTAACCTGTTTTTTGCCATTACATTATCCTTATGAGTCCTGGATGTTTTGTTGTTAGTTTGAGCATTAAACTTTAACTTGTAATTTTACCTAACTCTTTTGTTTTGAACCTGGAACTTTGCGGGACAGTTTTCTCTGTTCCGTAACAATATATATATATATATATATATATATATATATATATATATATATATATATATATATATATATATATATATATATATATATATATATATATATATATATATATATATATATATATATATATATATATATATATAAATTACACTGCCCGGGATCCGAACCAGCATCATTGAGCCAATCATTCTTGTATCTACTTGACCACCAAGTCATCCTTCCCTCATGGGCTTGAGTGTAGATATTTCCTGTTTTCATTTTTGTTCAGCGACTGTATATTAGAAACTATATGCTTAGTTGATATAAATATTGTCTTATTAATCTTGTAAAGCTACTATCAGTACCCAGTATCATGCATAAAGTTAAATGTCATTCATCACAGACCATATTCTCACGTATAACAATATGTCAATATTTGGAATAGCAATACATTCCAAAAGCAAATATGTATTTTATTAATATTTTGTGTATCTGTTTGCCTCAATTATAAGGATAATAGTTTCTGATATGCTGTTTCTGCTTAAATTGGCATCTTTCTCTCTTGAATAATGCATTATAACAGAATCTAATGCATTAGAATATGCTGACAGTCACGATTGAAGATAGACAGGATGTAGTTAGAGCCCTATTATTGTCTTATTCTGCCTTTGAGCTAAGTGAAAAAAAAAAAATGTAAAAGACAGGCTATGTTAGTGAGGCATTAAATTTACACTCCCCAGAATCCCATATACAGCAGAGAGGAGCGTACACACACACACACACACACACACATATATATATATATATATATATATATATATATATATATATATATAATTAGGTCTATAAAATTATTAAACCTGTCACCACTAGTATAGGATCCATGGTGGTGCAGTGGCAAGGCCGTCTTGATATATCAGAGGAGAGATTGATGACGTCACAGGCGGTGGCCACAAATTCCCCCTGCCTTTGCCTCTCATGCGTACACATTTAATATTTGCTTACTTATATATGGCCATTATTATTTATTTTTTATTATTAGTGTTGATACTAATATTAGTTATTATTATATATTATTATTATGACAAACTTTAAAAATTACGGTTCCCGAACATAAGGCCTAAAACATTCTAATGAATCGGTGTTCAGATGCAATTTTTATACGATATTAGGATACCTCTCTGTATAAAGATTACTGATCACTGTACAGACTGAAAATAACTGTTTTACTTGCACGGTAAAATAATACACACAAATCTGGGTTGGCAACAACGTCGTTGGCCCACCTTTTGCCCACCTGGATTTTGAATAAGCCCACTTGAATAAACCCAATATAATGTCCACTTTACTGTTTTTAATGCATCAATTAACATAAAATGTGCATGAATTCCCGGGGAATTTGAAAATTAAGGTGTAAATAACCTACACAAAGGAAAAAACTGAATTGCTGAAGAAAGCAGAAACAGTACACCAAAGGAAGAAAATATAGACACTATACGTAAATACATAATCAACCAATTTGTATAGGTTAAGCTTCTGACTACCATTGCATTGCATCGCATATTTAATGTGCCTTTTTTTCTTAGGCTAGGTAAAGGTAAATATACCTATATAATTATATAAGCCTATTGTTATATAACTATATTCCAATCATCGGTAATGTTTTTTTTTTTCTTGTTAGGTAAGGTCAGATTAGTTTATCATCCATCTAACAGCTTCTACCATAAAACAGTGCAACAACTTTACCTAACTGTAATGGAGACTAAATTAATTTTACACAAAATAAGAGCAATTTTACCGAACTAATATTTGTCATTTAAACAATAGGTTTCATGTATCATATTTTCATTTCTATTTATGCTCTAACTGGCGCAAATCTCTTTTCAAGTCCCTCTCTTCAAACTATAGGACACATGAGTATCAATTTTAAAACAGACCCCGGCCTGGCTAAAATTCATATGTAGCTAACAGTTCTTGTCATTATTTAGGCATAAGATTTAGGCAGGTATTACATTTGGCTTTGGGCATACCCATACACATTTTTCCTGGCCTGGGCTTGGCCTACGCACATTTTCTTGGCATGAGCTAGGTCTATACGTTTCTTCCTGCCTAGACAAGGCCCATAAATGTTTTTGCTTGGCCTGGGCTGGGCTTATAAATGTTTCTTCTTACCCTAGGCTAGGCCTATACTTTCGGTTGAGATCCTTGTTACCTAGATATTTCACTGAATACATAGAATAAAAAGAATAAATCAAGCTACCAGTGAGTAGCCTCGGTTATTTTGCATGGAATGAAGGTATCAGTAACCAAATCAACATCTCAATACGACTGTGATCCACCAAAATATATTATGCACAGTTAATAAAGAACACTGAGAAACTTAGGCTGTGTTGTAATTTCGTTGCCTAACGTATTACGAGAACTACTTTACTAGATGATATCCACTGTTGACAGTGTGATACCTCTCTCATTTAAAATGCTTTCAGTAATAGCAATGATGCTTTTCATGCATTCTAGTATGACTATACATATTTAATATACGTGTATGGCTTACCGTGAACGAAATCCAGATGGGAGAGAGGAAAATTTTGAAATAAGTGGGTGAAATGTAGGCGTGCCTCACTGCTTATAACGTGGAGGGTGGGCTGGCGGAATAATACAATGGCCACCGATTATGACGTCACAGTCAGATATTGGCGGGAGACCCGGGCCTGTTCAAATCAAGACGGCCTTGGCAGTGGGCAGCGTGCTGGCGTGTGAGATGCGAAAACACACGTTCGAAGCTCTTCTGTACAAGTAATTTAAATTCACTCATTTCAGACATTCGTCGCTTGACAGCAGTGCAGGAAGTAGCTTAAGCTGATGTTATAATTATTGTCTTGGCAAATTAATGAAATCTGGGTGAGCTTCATGAAAAATGAAAGCATTAATTTATATATTATGTATATCGGATATTGGAGATATAATGGAAGACAAAAATTGGCCCATAATCAGACTGATACATTGCCGTTAATGGGTCCGGGTGCAAACGGATAATGGATTTACATTGGCCCGTTAGTGACAGTCGAATCTGGAAGTATCGGGCCAATACTTGATGTACAGGAAAACCAGTATTGGGTCATTATTGTGCCAGTAGTTCAATGTTTATTGGGTTTACGATAGACGGAGGTGCTAAATGAGTTATTTTTTCAACAAGTATATCCAAAAATGGTAGTTTATTATTTTTCTCTGTATCAAAAGTAAATTGAAAATTCGGGTGTTTGAAACTGAGGTAATTCAAAAACGGGGAAACTTGGTCAGGTGAAGCAAAAATGACAAAAGTGTCGTCAACTTAGCGTCCGTAAAACAATTCTCGAGCCATCGAGATTCATGATAAGAAAGCATTAGCAAGGGTGTGTGTATTTTATATATATATATATATATATATATATATATATATATATATATATATATATATATATATATATATATATGGATACCACGTACGCCTTCAGTGCTTTCCTTGAGTCAAACCCCAGCCTTCGAGTTCTCTGTCAAGACTTTCTTTCTTCATTATTACGTGCACACCGAGCATAAAAAAATCAGACTTTACTGATCTACCAGAAGACCCGCCGACATGTCGTTAAAATACCCCCGCTAATACCAATACATCAGTCCTATATGAGACAGCCCTAGCATGTATTCAGTATGGACGATAGGTGTTAGCGCCGAAGTGGTGACATGTAGAGGTGTGCGGTACGTAGGAGGACTACTGGGCCTTGAAATCAGGCTGTGAAGCCTATGCCCAGAGTCGGTCACATAAAAAAAAAAAAAAAAAAAAAAACAGAGGTTGCAGTTCCTTAAGAGGTGTCTAGAGGAGCATGTAATACCTAAGTCTCTTCTGCCGTATCGACTCATCAACATGGACGAACAGCCATTTGGAGATTACGAGAAGCTTACTCTGACAAGATCCATTGCCAAAACCAGAGAAGAAACAAACAGCAAATTTAAAATTTCGGACACCAAGAAACAGTGTATTAGAAACATACTAACACCGGAAAATCAACACATAGTTTTCTCTCACTGTTAGCAAGTTCTCACCAAGGAAACTATTAGTGTGAAACGTAAACATGAACAGAAATTAAACGGACTGATTGAAAACAGCTATTGGAACATACATATGAATCCAGATTGCGTCATAAACCTGTCATCTAAAGAATTAGATCGGGATACCTTATGTGCCCTAGGTTATGGTTTATCGTTTTCTTATGCCAAGAAGATAAACCCAGTGCAGGTTGGAAAGTCCTTGTTTCAAATCGAAAAACAATCAAGTGAAAATAGTGAGATTATTCGTGGCATTTTATATGGGGCAATGTTTAAGAAAAATAACAACTCTGCTCCTAAAAGATTTGTGAATGCCTTGGACAAATTGAAAAAAGATGACTCCCTGCATATAACTACAGCTGATAAAAGCAGCGCTGTAGAGTTATGAACAAATGTGACTACAAGGAAAAAGTGAGTGAACTGTTGCGTGACACCAACACCTACAGTGAACTAAAAAGTGATCCAACTGAAAAAACGAAGTAGAAAATTCCATAAAGAAATCAAGACTTTGCTAAGAGGAAGGGATGACTTGATCAAACAGTTCTCTGTGCAAAATCCATCTCCACCATATATGTATGGCTTGATTAAAACTCACAAACCAAACAACCCCATCAGGTCAATTGTAAGCTCTGTAGGCTCTACTACATACAAGCTCTCCACGTGGCTTGTATCACTGTTGTCCCCTGTTGTAGGCACTATCTCTGATTCATTTGTACAAAACAATGAGGATTTGGTAAGAAAGATAAAATCTCTAAATGTCATGTACCTCTACAAACTAGTCAGCTTTGATGTTAAATCATTATTCACAAATGTCCCTGTTGATGATATTTTAACTTTCCTGCCAAGCATTCTGGGTAGTAACATCGATGGTATTCCCGCTGAAAACATTATCAAGCTAATTAAATTGTGCATTGTGAACTCTTCTTTTACCTTTGAAGGTAAATTTTACACACAAAAATTTGGTATGGCCATGGGTAATCCCCTCTCCCCAGTTCTGGCAAATATTTACATGGAAGCTAATTAAATTGTGCATTGTGAACTCTTCTTTTACCTTTGAAGGTAAATTTTACACACAAAAATTTGGTATGGCCATGGGTAATCCCCTCTCCCCAGTTCTGGCAAATATTTACATGGAATACTTTGAGAAAGATTTACTGACCTCCATAAGGGAGCAAAACATAGTTTGGCTCCGATACGTTGATGAGATCCTGTGCTTCTGGCCTACCAGTCTTCCCATTGATGAATTTCTCCTGCAATTAAATTCGTTAGTTCCATCGATTAAATTTACTCATGAGATGGAAATGGATAATGAATTGCCATTTTTGGATGTAAAAGTTATCATGGACCAAATGTTTTGAAGACTAAGGTATACAGAAAACCTACAAATATTATGTCATATGTTCATTACTATTCAAATCATCATATTAATGTAAAAAGATCTGTGTTCATATCCATGTACCTAAGAGCTTATAGAATTTCAGACCCAGAATTTTTAGATGATGAACTAAAAATGATTCAGAGTATTGGAAAGAAGCTAAAATATCCACAAAGCATACTAACTCAGTGCCACAATACAGCCAAGAAACGATTCCTTGAAGGGAAAACTAAGCCAGATCGCCAGAACATTCAAAGAACCCTTGTCCTCCCCTTCCATGAAAATTTTCTTGATGTTCACATATTGAGGAAACTCAGTGTACAAGTAGTATTCAAATAAAAGAACACCATAAAAAAAACCCTCATCAAGAACAGCCCTTTCAGTAATTTAGGCGTTGTTTACAAAATCCCGTGTAAAAGCTGTAACAAATTTTACATAGGACAATCTGGAAAAGATTTGGAAACTAGAATCTCACAACATAAATACAGTGTAAGGACAGCCCAACAGAGTAGTGGTTTATTTCAGCACAAAGCATCCAGTGATCACCATATTGACTGGACAGGCTCCAAGATTCTGGCAAGATCAAAAAGCTTAGATGAAAGAAATGTAATAGAATCTTGTCTAATTTCTGGCACATATGAAAAGAATGTGAACTTGAGCTATGGTCATTTTAAGTGTGATAAATTGTTAACTGAATTAATTTTAAAGCAGTATCCCCCAGACTAACACATGATTGTTCCCTGTCATCTCCTGGTGGTGTAGTCACACCTGTGTGGGACACACCAAGCATTAATCCTCTAGGTCTTAAGTTAAGCAGCAGCATTTATCCCCTCCTCCCTCTCCCCTTCCCCCTTCCCCTCCACCTTCCCCCTCCCTCCCACTCCCCTTTCCTCCCCTTCTACTCTCTCCTCCTTTGTCACGTGCATTTTTAGATTCAGGTCATCCTTTGTTGTGTTCCACTCCCTGTTGCAGGTGACCATAAGTTAAGTCGCAGGTAAAAAATCAGGTCATCCATTGTTCTGTGTGCCACTACCTGCTGCGGGTGTGCATAAAAGACCTCTACCCTCTACGTTTCTGTCTCACTCTGTCTGAAGATATAATATACGAAAGTACTCACTGTCGCTCCTTTCATTTCTCCTGTGGTTAGTTTGCATACATATCTTCACGGTGAAGTGAAGTCTCTGCATATATATATATATATATATATATATATATATATATATATTTATATATATATATATATATATGTATATATATGTATATATATGTATATGTATATATATATATATATATATATATATATATATATATATATATATATATATATATATATATATGGGTGTAGCAGAGAGGAAAAGTTTGAATGTAATGGAGATGAGGTGTCTGAGGAGTATGTGTGGAGTGACGCGTATGGATTGAGTGCGAAATGATGAAGTGCGAAGGAGAACTGGAGTTGTTCGGGAGATGGCTGGTAGAGTTGAGCAGAGGGTGTTGCAATGGTTTGGGCATATGGAGAGAATGGATAATGAGCGATTGGTGAAAAAGATAACTAGATCTGATGTGAGAGGTGTAAGGCTGAGAGGAAGACCACGAATAGGATGGATGGACAGTGTGAAGAGAGCGCTGGATGCGAGAGGGATGTCTGTTGAGCAAGGAAGAGTGGCTGTGCGTGAAAGAAATAAATGGAGAGAAATTGTGAATGAATAAGTGATGACGCAGCCCTGAGGGGATATTCTCCCGCATTTGGTCTGATCAGCTAGTCAGGTCAGATGCGGGTAAGGGGATGGGTGTATTATGATGTGGCAGGGGTAAACCAGTTCTGCTGTCGGGCCCTGCTGCGGATGTCACTGATTGCATTGTGCAGTTGACCCTTGTGCGGTGTGGTGCGGTGAGGATCTGTCCGTTCTCCCCTTTGGGGCTAAGATGCGAATAAATGTGTTTGAATGGATGAGTAAATGGAGAGTGAGTCATCCTGTCTCGACTACCTCCCTTTCCTTGGGGGAAGCAGCCTAGGTATATATATATATATATATATATATATATATATATATATATATATATATATATATATATATATATATATATATATATATATATCCTCAGCATATATATAAACGCACGAACCAAAAATGTGAAGTTAGTATGACCTGTTATAGAATTTTCCATAAAATTGTTTTTGTGGGTGTACTGAACGGCTTGTTTTGCTCAGTTATGGCGCCCCACTACTCACCGACCACCCCCACTGAGTTTACTGAATCATTGAGTCATTATAGTCATGAGCTGCTCGGAGCATGGTGAGGAGTTGGTCAGTGAGCGTGACCAGTACACAGTCACTCCTTGCACTTGGGACAAAAAAGGGCCACCCTGAAATGTGGACTTTTGTCAGAAGTCACAATGCCACAGATGTCACAAGCCATGAGGGAGCATGCCATTGGCATGCTCAATGCTGGAATGTCTGTGGCAGCGCTATCTGGACAATTGAATGTGCATCATTCAACCATCAGTCGCCTTAGAAGTCAGTTCCGAGAAACTGGCAGCACTGTGAACCGCCCACATGCCCGCCGACCGCGTGTGACCACTCCTGCACAAGATCGGCACATGTGACTACAGCACCTGCGTGATCGCCTGCGCACAGCCACCCTGACCGCAGATGAGATGGTCGGAATCCACAACAGGCGGATCTCGGCTCAGACGGTCAGAAATCGTCTGAGGGAGGCAGGTCTCTGCGCCCGTCGACTGCACCGGGGTTTGGACCTGACCCCCGTACGCCGGCAGAACCGACTCGACTGGGCTAACCGTCACCTTCGGTGGAGACTTGCGCGATGGAGGATGGTGCTGTTCAGCGATGATTCACGCTATCAACTTTACCGCGCTGATGGTAGGCAACGCGTATGGCGACGTGTGGGCGAGAGTTATGCTGATGTCAATGTCGTGCGTCGGGTGGCTCATGGTGGTGCGAGTGTGATGGTCTGGGCAGGCGTTTGCCATAGACAGCGTACCCAGCTGCATTTCGCTGAGGGCAACCTGAACACGCAGCGGTACCACGACGAGATCCTGAGGCCCATTGTCGTGCCATTTGTCCGCCTCCATCACGTGACATTCCAGCACGATAATGCCCTACCGCACACTGCCAGGATCTCCACGGAGTTCCTGGATGACGAGGATGTTTCTGTCCTGAATTGGCCGGCATATTCTCCCGATATGTCGCCAATAGAACATGTTTGGGATGTTCTGGATCAGCGTGTGAGGCAACGTGTTCCAGTGCCAGAAAACGTGCGCCAGCTCCGAGTTGCACTGCAGAAGGAGTGGGCGAACATTCCACAGGCCACCATTGACAATCTGGTGAACTCTATGCGCCGGAGGTGTACTGCTTTGCGCGATGCCAATGGTGGACACACTCGGTAGTGAGAGCTGTGAACTCAGACTGCTGACCCCTTGTCTCTTTAGGTTGTGATAAGTTGTGATATGTTCACAGAAATTCGTTAATAATGTTAATGTGATTTCAGTACTATGTCTAGAATAAAATAAAAATTAATGTGCGAATTTATTTTCCGTTGGATCAATAAATAAAACAAAATAACTTCTTCGTGCGTTTATAATTTTATTGAGTATATATATATATATATATATATATATATATATATATATATATATATATATATATATATATATATATATATATATATTACGTATCACATCATCGTCTAGTACAACTCGGCAGATCTCCTGTAGGCCGCTTGGCCTGCAGGAGGTGCCATGTCTGCGCGACAACTAAACATCGGTTACGTCGGGACCAAACACGTACAGTTACATCCACTTCTAACGAGTACATCGGGTGGTGTGTTTGGTGAAACGTGGCACCAATGTGTTTACATCGTAGTAATAGTAAGTGAATGGGCAGACCGGGCAGAGTTTCCCCTCCGCTACAGTATCTAGTATCCACAAAAACAATGTTCTATCAAGTCATACTCTGTCTGCAAATCCAAGTGTTAGCCAAGTATGTATAGTGGAAGGTAGAGAGAAAAACAAATAGTAATGCCATTGGATCCCATGTTTCTCTGACAGGAAATGAATGTGAGGCGAGGTGGAACAGAGGGGAGGGGGGACAGGTGGTGGGGGCGCATGTATCGAAACACTGTCGTGTTTCGTTTAGAAAGATGAAGGGTGTGATTATACAGATGTTCTGACTTGATCTGTCCGAATGCATTAACGTGTATTGGATGAATGTAGGAGTCTTAATGTTCGCAATACAATGTGGTGAACAACTGTAGTTGAGCATAAATGTTAGAAGGTGTGATGTCCGATGTCTCGAAACGTGGTTCACCTGAGTCTAGTGAGTGCGACTCAACTGCTGTAACATTTTTGTGGCTGAACCAGGGTGGCCATAAATGATTTATGATTAACAGCACAGGACACCAGGGCAGAATGATTTAGAACGAACATTTAAGTCGAAGTAGCTCTGCCTTTTTACTCTAACTTGGTCAGACATTGTCATCTTTCGATCGTGAATGCTGAGTTGGCGCAAGAGATTTACACTAGAATAGGATGCTAGTCACGAGGAAGTGCAATGGAAAGGATGTAAAGCCGTGTATATTGTTTATTCTAACTCGGTCTAAAATTGCCATGTCTCCATCATGAGCGCTACCGTAAGTTGTAACAAGAGATTAATACCAGAATGGGAGGCTAGTCACGAAGAAGTGCAATGGGACGGATGTAGAGCCGTACCACTGTCTTTGTGTGCCACTGAACTACGTGGAATAAACCGCAAAAGGACGAAAAATCTGGGACAAGTTAATGTGAAAGAACTACAGTCATTCGCCACTGAACGACGATTTGTGAGCGTTTAAGTTTTCTCCTGAACCCGTATTTTTGTCAGTTAAAGAAACCCCCTAACACCTTTTCTTTACCAGTTTATTTTTGCATATAGCTTGTTATTAATTTCTTATGTGTTATTTTTCACCTCCATATTATGATGTTAGAAAGACGTAGCCAACATACAAGAGGGGGCGAAGTCTAAAATGGAAAATAAATCGCTAAGGAAAAGGTGTTGGGGAGCTTCCTTAACTGTAGAGAATACGAGCCTTGTACTTGAACCTTCATGTGCATGACCAGGTTAGATAGGAACACCAGGAGTCCTTTACTTGGTTACATTGTTACTATGAAATGAGGTAAATTATATCGTGGGGACAGTTTGGCACGCATCTCAGTGTAGAGTCACCTGTACATGGCACCAAGTGTGTGGATAGCTCACCCCTCCATCTGTCTGTATGCTATTTATCTATCTATCTATTGCCAGACGCCTTAATTCCGTAAGGGGTGGCCACAAATAAATAGCCTCCATGTCGCCCTGCCCCCCGCCGTTTCACTAGGGTAGGGCGAATCTCATTTTTTTCCATTAGCAGGTGTTTTCTGAGGCAGAATTGGATGCTGAATACGCATCTGACAATTATTTTTTTCCAGGACAATTATTTAGATCAGTAAAATGGCAATTTTCAAAATGGCGCCCAAAATGACAGACCAAAATTATTAGAGGCAACACCTGAAAGGTACCATATCGTGTAATATATCTTTTCCTATGTTTTGGGGGTTGCAGAATCCATTTCTGAGGTTAGTTTTGTTATTGTATCGTTCCAGAATAAGTTTGGATACCATGGATGCCGACAAATCACAGCCGCGTATGACGGAAGAGTCAGAATCTTCATCAAGAAGAGACACTGAACCTTCTACACCATCTTCATCTGTCCAAACAAGGAGTGATACTGTCTCAAAAATTCTCCTAGATGTGAATTACAAGGAGGAATCAAAATTTGTTTCTAAACTCAAACTACCAAAAGGTGAACATTTAATAGGATGGATGATATATCTATGTTCCGTGAAACCGGGGAAGAAATCATTATCACAAAATGAGGCCAGCAAAGTAGTAGCTAAGGAAGTATATGATGACTGGATCTCCAAAAATGTCTATCCCCTCTTAGAAAAGAACATTGCCAACAGAATTAAGGCAGATTATACTACATTCAACGAACTAGTGAAGCAATTCCACAGTGTGAAGTACAAGATGAGTGATGGATGGTATGCGAAGGTGAAGGAGTTCAATCTAAAAATGACAAAGAATGCTTATGATGTAAGAACTAATGATAAGGGTTATCAGAAAAAGCTACAGGAACACCATGGTGTCTGCATGAAAGATGAAGATGAGAAATTTTACAGAGACAACTGCCATGGTAGTTATGTCGCCAGATGCCAGCCTACTGTCTCAAGAAAATGGTAGAAACAGGCAAAACGAGTGGCAGATCGCAGAGACTCAGATGAAAAGAAGCGAGCAGAAACTAAACACTCATTAGAAAATGAGAAACTGGCCAGAAGAATTAGCTATGATGAAGCTGTTGCACCAGAAAGTAGCACAGGTGTCCATGATGTTGAGGATCAGGAATCTACACCACCGAGTATATGTCTCCTGTGATCATGGAACTGGACCTCAAACCCGAGCTAGCAAGGTCAGTCAGCACAACAGGCGGTATCAGAAGCACCTGACTTCCCACGGATTCCTGTAAGAACAACCCGGAAGAATATTGATGAGAGAATAATACGATGTACTATTCAGTGTCTTGCTGACCACAATGTGAGCAGAAATAATGTAGCTGGAATAATTATTAAAACTGCCAATATCATCTTTGGTCAAAACTGTACTCTCCATTCAACATTGGATGATGACAATAATGTTAGTGATGATGAGACTGATTGCGAAGATGAAGGCAGAAATGACAATAATGAAGATGGTGATAAAAGAAGACGAAAATCACCTAAAGATCTCACATACCGGTACCGGTACGTGTTTCCATCAAACCGCTCAATAGACAGGTACCTAGAAGATGCATCTTATTTAAATCTCCACATGGTGGCAGACTATCTTCTGAACAAAGATGATACTGATGTGGTGACTATTGGGTAAGATGATACTACAAAGGCTGCTGGCCACAGATCTTTCGACGTAAAGACTGATCGTATAACAATCACTGGTCCAAACAAACCTAGAAAGACGTTGACAACCGGTTATCAAGAAGATTTTTGCCATGCTGGAGCTTATGAATTTAAACTGAAGTGTTTATCAGTTCTGGCGGAGTGCTCAGTTGATGAAATAATGTCAGGAATTGACTTCTGGATGACAGATAGGGCTGGAGATTGTGGGACGCTCCTCGAGGAACTTGGTGTAGAATCTGAGAAAGTACTGAAGTGTTGTGCCCATCTGATACTGGGAATAGACCACGCATGTAATAAAGTGTTTAAAGCAACTGAGCAAAAGATCGGAGTGCAGAAATTACTTGAACTATCTGTAGGGCACAAAGCATTTTCATCTCCTTCAACATCTATTCATACACTGGGTCAAATTGCCATCTCAAAACTGCTTTCACCAAGCCATGCTAGTCATTCAGTTTCTCTCTTCAATGAATATAAAAGCTGGATGGACATACAGGGAATAAACCATGCTGGATTCAAAGGTTTTTGTGCCAATCAGTTTGGTCGCATTGCTGAAATAGCCAAGGAATTCACAGCAAGGGAGCAGTCAATCATAGACTTCTTTGATGCAATTGTTGATACGAAAGCCAACAAACTGGTAATGGCTGTTGCTACCTATATTCAAAATGACTGGTTTGTGATGTGTTCAGAAGTGTACACAGAAATCGGGGAGATGCTGATCTTTCCAATCATGAAGTTGCTGGGTATAGATCAAAAGCAGTCTGAGGCTCAGGTTGCACCTGGATGGAGTACTGTAAGGGACTTTTTCAAGACAAAACTGCAAGAAATAGTGTCCAAGAAGGCTGAAGTAGACACCAGCACAGGACGTGGACGATTAATGTTTGCTCTGCTGGGCGAAATAACAGACACTCTGAAACGTCAGCTTGAAGAAATGCAGTTTTTCTCTCCGGTTCTCAGCCCTGACTCTAGTAAAGTTAGCTCTTCAGTGAATCCTAACATGGAATATGCTCCACTGACAAACTTAGGAAGTGAAAGTGAATTTGCTAAATTAGATAATCGAGTGAAGATCAGTGGTGGAACCACATCCATTCAGACCCTTTCGAGGAAAAAGTTGTTGCTACAAACGCGTACTTGGTAGACTCTGATTTCTCAGAGATGGACAAGGAAGAGAAGAGGAGCCAATGGAAGTGGGCCAGACATTCCAAAGAGGTGAAAGAAGCGAGAAAGATAGAGGCTGACTTCCTTGCTACTGTGAAGCAAGCTAAACGACTAGCACTATTAAAGAATGAACAGCTGAAGAAACAGAAAAATGTGAAAACTCTGGAAATTTTGGAATAGTGCAAGGCTCATGGCGGTCCCATCACCCCCAGTGGAATAAAGTTACTGAAAACTCTGTCTGAACAAGAACTGTTGAATGAACTTTATACTTGAGACTTACCATTGCTCCTGATATACGTCAGCGTCGCCGAGTGACACTGGACAATGGAAAGTATAAAGGTTTCAATTGTCGAACTCCAGACTTCGATTCAAAATGCCATCAAACCTGAAAGTGAACTAGGAAATGATATTAATGAACTCCTGAAATCAGTGTTCTGAGCACTCTTGAATGTTTTGTCAACACATGAAAAAGAAACTTCAACTTTATTAAATTTTATGGTTAAGCAATCAATTGCATCAGTTGCATTTTGCCTTTTTTGAGTATCTTTTTCACCAATATTGGTAATAAAGCCATTGTAATGGTATATGGATGTCTCGTGTGTTATTTTTGACGTTTTCTGAGTTCCCTGACCCTGAAAACACTCAGATATACATATTGCAAGCCAAGTGTGGAAAGCAATTGCAGTTGATATTCATAATTGCACAATATTTTGTCCTCCATTTTAAAAATGGTAGATTTACTGACCTAATTAGTACTCGTAGGTAAAATTTCTCACCAGATTTGAATTTTTTGACCCATTTTGCCTATAAAAACACCTGCTTTTATGGGAATTTGCAAAAAATGCTATTGTTTGCCCTACCCTAGTTTCACTGCCCTGCTCCCAACTCACACCTCGTCTCTCCCATATACCTCTCCATTCCATTCCATCATCTCCTCTTTGGCCCTTGTATGTATGCAAGTTCCCTAATTCTGGCTGCAGTATGACTCACCATCATCGATATTGTTAGCCTGCCTACCACCTTACAGACAGGATTATACAGTGGGGAGGAGGGATGCGTGTTTTACCCTCACTTTGGTTTTTGCAAATGACTGTCAGAGTTTAGGGCGTATACCGTTAAAAAAAAAAAAAATAAAAAAATAAAAATCAATTCGTTCTGAAGAAAATTTACAACTGACGAAATACAGAGAAAAACACCATATTTACTGGTGCGTGTTTCAGATGGTTCCATTTTTCCGCTTTGCGACTTATTTTTGGATATGGCTGGTTTATATACTTTTGTACGTTGGTTTATATACTTTTGTACGTTGTTTATGAAGATGATGGCAATGTTACGAAGATTCACGTACCACGGATTAGGACGGAGTGGTGTAATAAGCAAAATAAATCGCCTAGGAAAAGGTGTTAGGGAGCTTCCTTACCCGACGAGAATTCAGGCCACTGACTGCCCTCCCTGACCAATTTATTTCTAACAATGACATTTTAACCCCTTCAATCCGATGACGCGCTTTATTATTGTCTAGCTAACGTCAAACAAATGTTTTCCGTTTAAAAGACCTTACGGAAGTGGCGGGATTAATAAAGTCTGTAAATATTCCACCCTGTTTGAAAAATATATTCATTCTTTCTATTTATCCATAGTCAGACGCCTTAATTCCGCAAGGGGTGGCCACAAACAAATCGCCTTCATGTTGCCCTGTCCCCTGGCATTTCATTGCCCTACCTCCAGCTTACACCCATCTCTCTCATATACCTCTCCACTCCTCTCCATCTCCTCCTCGGTCTCCTCCTCCCTCTCCATTCCTCCACCTCACTCACATTCTCGTCGCATGTCTCACACTCTCCACCTTCTCATGGCCAAGCCACTCAATCAGCTCTAGGGAAAATAAAATAATATGAATAAAGCACAAATAAAATACCAGACACGATATCGAATTAAAGGAGCCAATGTCCTCTTGAATGATATTTAGGTAAGATATAGACAAATAAAAAAGACACAAATTAAATGGGAATATTATCTTGTAATGTAATCAAATTGTCGCTATAGTCCGTTTATTCTCGTCTGACAAAGATCCCAAACCTCTTTCAGCTCAGTTAATTGTCAAACGTTGTCAGATTGGAAGATAAATTTGACTAGTAACCAAGGAGACTCATTCCTACCTCATACCTAAGACTCATCAAATTTCACACAACCATGACTAAGTATGCAAGGAGAGACCGACTATGCTCTTTTTACTTTAACTTAGCCCAGATTTTCGTCGTTTTGCAGCATAGTTCATGTAGCTCAGTGTCAGAAAAAGACATTACAGTTATACAGTTATACATCCTTCCCAGTGCGCTTCTTCGTGACTAGCATAATGTTATAATGTTAATTTTTTGTTGCAACCCAACATTCAAGATGGAGAGATGGCTATTTTAGAATTAGATACGATAGAGTAAAAAGAGCATGGGAGTATGTGAGGTAGAGAGGGGATGAGGAAGGGGGACGTCCGTATTGCACTTCTGGGATTGAAGAATGGAATGGAGACATACGGTATGAGTGAGGTGAGTGTGAGTTGGAGAAAGGACAGCCTGATGGCGGAGGACAGAACGACATGAAGGCGATTCGTGTGCCCCTACCCTTTTCCAGGATTATGGCGTCTGCTATAAACAGATAGAAATTACAAACGATAAAATTGCTGTGTACTGTAATTATGCAAACTTAATCGCAAATGAAAATTTGTTTGGGAGTGTCCAGAACTCACAAGAAAACAGAGCCTGAATTCACAAGCAATTTACAGTCAACTTCTCGTAGCCTTTTTTTTTTTCTTTTTTTTCTTTTTTTTATGCAGGAAAAGAAATGACACTGGAAATTTCTTCGCTCTTATAATTATGTCTTTAGAGTGGTAGTCTCGTACGGTTAGGAAGCTTGCTAACACCTCTTCCTCATCGATTTATTTCTGATTCTGCTCCTTTGTTATATTCCTGTGTGTTATTCACGTAATTTATGTCGATATTGAAAGGACATACGAAGCATACCAGGGGATATTAATGAGTAGTTTGGAAAATAAGTCGTTAAGGAAGAGGTGTTAGGGAGCCTTGCCCGTCGAGAATACAAGCCTTCTTCTTCCTGCATTAAAAAAAATAGCAGCTCTTCATGGTTCTCTGGTAACTAATAATTTACGTTTAAGGAAGAGCCAGAGACCTTCCTGCAAAACAAGTCTTAGTTACAGCGGAGAATCAGTCACAAAATTGGTCGTAAATCCATACCAGAAAAACTCAGACTCGTATTCTTGGGCACTTTGGCTCGTATTCCCCTTAACACCTCTTCCTCAGCTGTTCATTTTTTGGATATGGCTGGTTAATACCCTTCTGCACGATATTCATGTAAAGTATATGGCAATATTAGAATGATTTATGTGACACGGAGAAGGGCAGTAAGATCTAATACTCAAAATAAGTCGCCTAGGAAAAGGTGTTAGGGAACTTCCTTAACCGACAAGAATAAGAGCACGACGTATTTTACATATTACACCTTTACATTCTACTGTATGATATTTTTACAGATTTAACATGGATGTAATTTGTGTCCATAACATACAAGAGGACAATATAAAAGTGCAATGTATAAAATAAATTGCAAGGAAATATCTGTTACGAAATCTATAGAGCCACTGAGAATGAGACACTTTACTGATGAAGCCTGGGATGAGAGAGAGACCACCACGGCACCGCTACTGACACAACATTTGGCATCCATTCCTAGCGTGGCAACCCAGTCGCCGCCCCCTCCTTCCTCCTCTCACTTTACTTATCCTTCATCTTCTCCAGTCCCACTCTCCTAACTTCCCCCTCCAACTCATTCACCTCCCCCTCCTTCCCCCTCCCATTTTACTTACCCCCCTCCTCCAATTCCACTCTCCGAACTTCCCCCTCACACTCTACGTATCCCCCCTTCTCCCTCCCACTCTGTTCACCTCCCCTTTCCCCTTCACACTTGTTCTCCCCCCCTCTCACTTGCACTTTCCTAACTTCTCTACTCCCGCTCAAATGACCTCCCCCTCCTACTCTACTCATTATCCCCCTGCTCTACTTCTTACTCCCCTACTCTGCTCATTACCCCCTCCCACTCGACTCACCTTCCCCCCTCACTCTACTTAGTCCCCCTCCCATTCACCTCCCCCTCCTCGTCCCTCCCGACCAGTCAGCCTAGCACCACTTCCTTACCGCAAAGGCTCGTTTATTATTCTCTTGCATTTTATTAGTACAAACTGTTTCGATATTAATGTAGTAGTTGCAGCCCTAGACTCATTTAAATGTGAACCCGGTGGACTGGTGGCTGAAGTTGCCCCTGTCTCCGCAAGGCCACCATCTTCCTTCGAGGGGAATAGGAATAGACCTGAGGAACGTTTCTGTGGGAAATGAATCTCCCTCAGTTTTATCAGTGCCACCACAAGAAGGTGCCCCTTCCCAGCACTGTTTCAGAATTATAAAAGATATAAGTAAAATACTCAGTACATTCGTATTTTCTTTACCTGAAATTCAATTTCAATTCCATACCCAGCCATGTAAAACCTATATAATTTTCAAATCCGATGGCAAAGCTCTACCTATTGTTGCGTATTATTATTTATTCCCAACGCTACAACTTTCACAAGACGACTTTCTTCTGTTTAGGGGAGACTTTAAACTGGAAAAGTTAAATATTGCCTCAGTTTACCTCTGCAGTACTAGGGTATTATCCTAACGTTTAAAAAACAAAGGCTGGATATATCCAAAATTTAAAAAAAAACAGAAAAAACATTTTATCGAATTCAAAGTGTCAAGTAGGGAATAGAGTGGAGGATGAGTCAAAACTCAGTACACGGTAATACGATTTGTGCCCGTTTATATCTATCTATCTATCTATCTATCTATCTATCTATATATATATATATATATATATATATATCCAAATTTCTGTTTCAGTTATTATAAGGCCATTTATCTTCCCTCTACCATGACCTGATGACTTAGTTTGTTCTGGTTTTTCCTTACAATGACCTGCCAGCCTTGTTTATTCTTGCTACTTCCAGTCACTTCTTGCTACATCGGCCACGAGGCAGCAGTGTGACCTACGCCCCTTGCTGCGGCAGTTACTGTCGCTCTGGCATTGGTCGTACCATTGGATGCAGACACGCCCGAAGGAGTTGGGGTCCTGGCACGTCAGCGATCTGGGGAAGAGAAGAACCTGACAAGGAAAACTATCTATCTATCTATATACCTAGGCTGCTTCCCCCAAGGAAAGGGAGGTAGCCGAGACAGGACGACTCATGGCCTGTCTCTTTTTAGGAACTAAAAAACAGAGGAGGGGGTCCCTAGTCCCCTCACCCCGCCCCTTTTAGTCGCCTTTTACGACACGCAGGGAATACGGTGGCAGTATTCTTCCTAACACAACCTGGCCGCAGAGTAGTAGTACCACCCCATAGTGCGGCCAGGTTGTGTCCCCCCCGCCACAGGGGGGACAAGGAAAACACCCAACAAATATGATTCGAGACCTAAGAGGAAGTACAGCACAAGGGAAACACTCAAGTATTTCCCCAGACCGATGAACAATAACAAGGAGAACACTCAAATATTCTCCCAGACCGAAGCAGTAACAAAGAAAACACTCAACCCAGACCAAACAGCAATTCGTCAGTCTGAGAAAAAGAAGGTTGTACTATTGTGTACAGCAAATTCATTATAATTCCTAGTGTAACACTTCTGACACTCTAACACATTATTGTGAAAAGTGTGTTGGGTTACTAACATCGCATCACTGGGTTTCAAAAGTTATTGGTCACTGTTCTTTATTTATCGTAAGGAAGTGGATCGGTTTGAATGTCTGCAGTAGTACCTGGCATGGAAAGCAGTCAGTTTATCATTCTGAGAAAACGAAGAATGAGAAAGGAAAGGAAAGCACTGGCCAGGTAATCCTCCAGATCAAAGACTAATTCGTCACCTAAGAAAGAGTAACTGACAAGGAAAGCGCTCAATACTCCCCCCACCAGACCGAAGCGCAATTCATAGATCAGAGTATGAGTGTTAGTGTAATCCTGTGTGTTTGGAGTCTTGGCATCACATATTATTTCTGTTTATTCTTTCACGTTACACCTCCGTATCTCCTCGTATATTACTGATGCATAACGGTATCAAAACAATATAAATAACTAGTGAGTACAAGTATGTAATACTTATAATAACTCCCTAAGAAAAAGGTGCTACGAAGCCTCCCATGTCACTTACAATACAGCAAAGGAATCAACAAAGACTGCATTTCCCCAAGCCAAGGAAGTTGGTTGGGGAACTTCAGCAGCAGTCTGAGGAAAGGACATTAAACGTCGAAGGAAACCACTCAACAAACATTCTCCCAGACCGAATGAGTTGTGGTTTGGGAAACTGCAATCATGTGACAAAGAGCAGACCGTAACTGACAAGCAAATCACCCAACACTGTCCCAGACCAATGGGCAATTCACCGATCTGGGAAGAGAAAATTTTAGCTGACAATGATAACAAAAACATTCCCCCACTGCAGTGCGATGGACTCAGGGCAAGGCAGCGACCTAAGAGAAATATTAACTGTTACAGGAAGGCATATGTACTGTAGTGCTCTGGTTATGGATATCTTTCTTTACCAGTAAGGTAAAAAGCATGACATGGAAGGATGGAGTGGAGAGATATGTGAGAGAGAGGACTGTGAGGTGGAGGTAGGGCAGCCAAATGGCAGAGGACGGGGCAATTGGAGGCGATTTGAGTGTGTCCATCCCTTAACGGATTAAGGCATCTGGGTGCAGGTAGACAGAAATTTGAGTATGTCTGAAGTAAAATCCAAACACCAAGTAATTTCGTCACCAATATACGAAGTATATCCGAGTCACCTAGGTACTATCACGATCCAAAGTTTCTTTACCCACCTGAGTGGAGGAAAGTCGAAGCCAATGTTGAAGAAATGACCGGCCACCGAACACAGGCCAGTTCATGATGGAGGGGTTCACAAACCTGAAGCTCAGGATAATAAGAATCACCCGGATGAAACACACGAGCCTATTTATGAATCACGGTATCATGAACCATTATTAGTCTTGTATACTGGCAGTGTCCGATCATCTGGTCTTGCTACAACCTTGGCTTCGACCTTCTTCCACTCAGGGGGGGTAAAGAAACTTTGGATCGTGATAGTACACTCGTGATCTCTAATCTCTGACCAGAGAGTTAGCCAAAGTCGTGGCCAGGCGTACGCTACACAGTCAGACACACTCCACCGTCTTTTCAGAAAGGTTTAGTGCTGCAATGAACAGTTTTCTAAGCATCACTGAAGCACTTTTGTTTCACATATTATATTACTTTCTCAAGTAATATATACTTGGTAAGAAATAGACAAATATGATCATAGCTGTTATTTTTAGTCTATAATGAGTGTGTGATATCTGAATTTCATACAGTTTTATTAATCTGTTTATTATTTTACTGACCTATTTCTTGAGGCGAGCCTTTAACCGAACTGTTAGTAGGTGATATCCACGACTGCCACAGCAGCCGTCATTCACGCGACATATTCTAAGTAAGAATGCTTTACTAATATCAGAGACAGAAATTTACTATAACTACTACTTTGAACTGACTGTTTTTCTCTAGTGATAACAGGCCCCGTTGCCCATAGATATAAATAAGCCTAGATGCCACATGATACTACTTTAGATGGGTCTGCGCGGCCGCCATCTTGGAACTGTCGAGGCAGACGATGTCGATTTCCTGACGATGATCAAAGCTGACCACTATTTACCTAAAAATGCAACAGCACTGTGCTGCTTTGGGGTGTAGAAATTTTTGGAATATATATATATATGGTTACACCGACAGCATGAACCGCTAAACTGTCTGGTTATGCAAACGTCCTTCAGTTGCTTCTCTATCCTTCGAAAGGAGGATGGTGGGTTGCAGAAGGGAAATTTAAGCCTGCAGTCCACCGAGTTCACGTTTCAGATGAACAATGAACCACACCCACTACCGCCACAACAACAGCCACCACCACCACAACCACCACCACAACCACCACTACAACAACAACAACAACAACCACTTCCACCATCACCACAACCACCACCACAACAGCAACAACATACACATCTACCACCATAACAACAATCACCACCACAGCAACAACCACCATCATCACAAAAACAACCACCACCATCACAACAACAACCACCACCATCACAACAACAACCACCACCACCACAACAACAACCATCACTACAACAACCACCACCACAACAACCACCACCACAACAAAAACCACCACAACAACAATCACCAACTCCACAACAATCACCAGCTCCACAACAACAATCACAACCACAACCACCACCACCATCATCACAATAACCACACCAATAATCACCACAACAACAACCACTACCATCACAACAAGCACCATCACTACAACACCCACCACCACAACAACAACCATCACAACAACAACAACAATAACCACCATAGCAAAAACCACAACAACAACAACAACAACAGTAACCACCACCACAACAACCACCACAACAGTAACCACCACCACCACAACAACCACCATCACAACAACATCCATCACAACAACAACCACCACAATAACAACCACAACAACAACCACAACAGCAATCACCACAACACTAACCACCACCATAACAACAAGAACAACAAGCAACACAACCACAACCACCACCACCATCACAAGAACAACCACCACCACCACCACCACCACTACAGCAACAACAACAACAACCACCACCACCACCAATACAACCACCACCACCACCATAACAACCACCACCACAACAACCACCACTAACATAACAACAACCACAATTAACACAACCACCACCACCACCACCACCAACACAATAACCACCACCACCACAACAACAACAAAAGCCACCATCACCACCAAGACAACAACAACAACAAAAACCACCATCAACACCACCACCACCACCACAGCAACAACCACCTCTACCACTACAATAACCACCATCACCACCACCAGAATAATAACCGCCTTCACCACCACCACCACAACAACATTCATTTTCTTAGTCTGAATTCGCTCTAAAAAACAACCCCACTATTACATGCTTCACCGCTCCAACATGGCGGCCACAAAGACGCATTGCCGCTGTACTGAAGAATGGGCGATGCGGCATCCAGTCTTATTTTTATCCATGTCGTTGCCATCCAGTGGGAATGGTTGCCCTATTCCTACGCGACGTCTTAGCTGCATGCCCTTCTGGTCAAAATTGTGTGCCAGTTAATGCCGTTGATTCATAAATAATTATTACGGTATATATGATGCCAGTATCCACATATAGTGGCACATGTTTTTTTACTTGGAAACTTCTAAATTGCTGACTGAAGAAATGTCGGCCCCTGTCAATAAACACAATTATATAATGGAGGAGAAACCATAAGAATATGGTAATATCAATCATTCGAGGAGTAGTGCGCTGATCACCTGGTTACAGTTCTTTGCCCCGCCCACTAGTGCGGAGGCTGTTCGAATGCGTGGCTCGTGTGTGGTCATAACACTGCCCGCCACGCGTCCCTGGTCAGAGATTAGTGATCATGAGTGTCTGTCTATCTATCTATATACCTAGGCTGCTTCCCCCAAGGAAAGGGAGGTAGCCGAGACAGGACGACACACTCCCCATTTACTCACCCATTCAAACACATTCATTCGCATCTTAGCCCCAAAGGGGAGAACGGACAGATCCTCACCGCACCACACCGCACAAGGGTCAACTGCGCAATGCAATCAGTGACATACGCAGCAGGGCCCGACAGCAGAACTGGTTTACCCCTGCTACATCATAACAGACCCATCCCCTTACCCGCACCTGACCTGACTAGCTGATCAGACCAAATGCGGGAGAATATCCCCTCAGAGCTGCGTCATCACTTATTCATTCACAATTTCTCTCCATTTATTTCTGTCACGCACAGCCACTCTTCCTTGCTCGACAGACATCCCTCTCGCATCCAGCGCTCTCTTCACACTGTCCATCCATCCTATTCGTGGTCTTCCTCTCAGTCTTACACCTCTTACATCAGATCTAGTTATCTTTTTCACCAATCGCTCATTATCCATTCTCTCCATATGCCCAAACCATCGCAACACCCTCTGCTCAACTCTACCAGCCATCTCCCGAACAACTCCAGTTCTCCTTCGCACTTCATCATTTCGCATCATGAGTGTACCCTTGTAATATATGGTATAGTTGTGCTCAGGTTAGCTGTGAGTTGAAGATTACAAAAGTTTCATTTATAAACTAGTTGTACTTATGTAAGTAATTTATCTGTTTAAGTTTACAAATTTAATCTAGCTAATTCATCTCTGACTGGAATCATCTGGTAAATTACCAATATGCTGAGAATCGAACCAGGGACTCTCAGGTCAGAGCCAGGCAGCATACCACTACACCACGACCAGGGGGTTAACTCATCCTCTTGATGCCCACAGTGGGGGCGGAGGGACGTTGGTTACAAGATTGTGACAACGTAAGTTAACTTTTACCTGGTCGTGGTGTAGTGGTATGCTGCCTGGCTCTCACCTGAGAGTCCCTGGTTCGATTCCTAGCATAATGGTAATTTACCAGATGATTTTTCCTGTGTACAGTACAGGTTTCCCTCTTCATTCTGACTTGCCGTAAGTGCTTGGGATAGATTAAAAGCATCTACTTGCCCGAGTGCCAGGGGGTTAACTCATCCTCTTGATGCCCACAGTGGGGGCGGAGGGACGTTGGTTACAAGATTGTGACAACGTGAGTTAACTTTTACCTGGTCGTGGTGTAGTGGTATGCTGCCTGGCTCTCGCCTGAGAGTCCCTGGTTCGATTCCCAGCATATTGGTAATTTACCAGATGATTTTTCCTGTGTACAGTACAGGTTTCCCTCTTCATTCTGACTGGAATAGTGAGAAGAGTATGCTGATAGTTTGTTGATTAACTAGACTATTTTTACAATAATTTGGCCCATATTTAATATTTTTGTAGCTTATTTCGCGTAGGTAAGTAGCTGAAAAAGACAATGCCATGACTCTACATCCATTCCATAGAACTTCTTCGTGACTAACATATTCCAGTCTTAAATTATACTTACAACACAGCGTTCAAGACGAAGACAGCAGTTTTAGGCCATGAGAATAGAGAATATAATGCACTACGATGACGTATTTTGTATTCGGTTATTGCTATCACCAGACAATTACATTCGGTTTTGGAGAGATTTTTCGAACTGGAGGAGTTAGACATGATGCTCATAAACCCTTCACAGCTGAGACCTTTCATACAGCCATATAACCACTGAAAATAGGCTTGATAAGGTCATTTTCTCCTGCTGTGTTACATCTCTCAAAGCCAGTCCGTCGGCATTCCTTTTTGCAAGTGCTGAAGGCAACACGGAACTTTTTAAATGTTTGTCCATATAATTTGAAGCCCAGAATGATCGATGGCTAAGACGGTAATATTCCCACCTGTGGTTAATGAGGACATCAAGTGGACGAGTACGTCATATCCAACCACTCCCTCTTCGTTGAACAAGGGAGGGTACAAACTCCCCCTCCCAGTAAGAAAACATCGTTAAGTGATTGACCCCATACCGTCAGATTCTCTACTAAACCTACCATTACAAGAGTGGGCGCCCCTTTACAACAGCCCTCTTGAAAATGATGTGGGTTTCGTCTTCCAGCTACAAAAAACGTTCTGAACAAAAGACCAATGGATTATGAAAGAAAAAAATGAGAAGATCAGAGGGCATGCTGTGAGAAATGTGTCAGCATGTCACGCGTGAGGAGTAAGGAGGTGTCTCGCCCACGTCATCTGACGATCTGACCAGCAACTACTCAGTGATACAACGACGCATGTGCTAACTGCTGCTTCACACTTGACTCCGTTCAATTATCTTCCTCGTGAACAAACCCTTTTCAGAACACCTTTAGCACAATCACTGTTAAACACTTCAGTTCGGCAACGTATATTTTATTTTATGCCTGGTATATTCAGATCTATTATGGAGAGATTTTTCGAATATAAAGGGGTTAAATGTAGAATACGAGTGGTCTTTCCTAAGCTGAATAAAATTGTTTATAAGTAAGAAGATGAACAAGACGTCATCGAACTGAAAAGGTTAAAATACTCACCAATCACATTAGTTATGGCCAAATATATACTGATGATAAAAGTAATATTAATAACTACCTCTGATTTTGGTACTGAACAAGATGAGTCTCTTTCGCGAGACTTTGAATAAACATAAATAAAACCTAAGTCTATTGCTAGCAGTATGTCCTGTATTTAGTTCAGCCCTTTGACTCTCTCTCTCTCTCTCTCTCTCTCTCTCTCTCTGTAACGTCTTTCTATCTTTTTCATGTCTTTATTCTCATTCTTTTTTCACGTCTTTCTATGTATCTTTATTCACGTCTTTCTTTTTTTCGTTTTTCTTTTTTCCCCGTCATTTTCATTTCATGTTTTTTTTCACATATTTCATGCATTCTATTTCCATGCCTTTCTTCCCTTTTCATGTCTTTTTTTCCATTTTTTTTTTTCACTTGTTTCTTTCCTCCTATCTTTCTTTCTCTCTACTACCAAATAATGTAAACACGTAACATCCATGTCGCGTTTTTTCAACTCACAGTCATGCCATCTCTTAATATACTCAGCTTCGGGTAGACTTTTTCGAATTGCAGGAGGTTATACTTCTCTCCTTAATCGCCTTTTCACTAGACGTCTTTCTCGTGGTAAATTTAACTGGAAAATGAAGGAAGAAGCTGCAAAATTACGTCATCGCTATGGAGGCGCAAAACAGCTTGGGGGAGAGCTATTGAATGAAAATTGAGGTAATTCAAAATATTGATGGTGATTGCTTCAGTTTCCCTAAGATCAGTGATACTGACGATCACGATGATGATAATGGTGATGATGATGATGATGATGATGATGATAAGAATACTAATAATAATGATAATAATAATGGTAATGAATATAATAACCCATTCATTCATTCAACATCTAATCCTACATTGCCCCATGAGGAGCGTAGAAGCCCAGGGCTAGGCATGTTGGTCCTGACATTTCAGATGAGAGTGACCAGCCTCACTCATCCCTGAATGGCAATACGTGAGTAATAAACCCAAACCACAATCTGGATATAAACTTTCACCGGTTCAATCCGATTGGAGCGCAATAATTACACACTAAACCACCAGGGGTCAAAATTTAGTCATTTGATTACCACCCAGCGTAGTAAATGGCGTCCTGGTGTATAGGAAACCATTTGGCTTTTCACTCAGTGTAGAGTCACCCACAGGCAGAAGGAAGAGGAAAGAATGAAGGAAAGAAAGACTGGAGGGGGAGTCCAAAATCACCCGTAGGCAGAAGGACGAGGAAAGAATGAGGGAAAGAAAGACATAAAAGGATGGAAGGAATGAAGGATGGAGGAGAAGAAAGGGCAGAGACACTCGAGAGAAGCACTACATCGAGTGAGTGGATGGTGAGCGTCCCCACCTACCACTAATAATAATAATAATAATAATAATCATCATCATCATCATCGTCATTATCACCATCATTATCATGATGGTACTACGACTACGACTACTACTACTACTACTACTACTACTATTAATAATAATAATAATAATAATAATAATAATAATAAAACAGCAAAACATCAACCGCAAACCAGTAAACAATAATATCACTGCTACTACTACTACTACTACTACTACAACTATTAACAATAATAATAATAATAATAATAATAATAATAATAATAATAATTTCATGAACACATAAATAAAAAAAATGTTACAGGTATAGTTTCAGAAGTCCAAAGAAAACACAGATAACAAGACACAAATAAATGTAGAATAATGGCACAAGGACACTTATCTAAAAAGGTCAGAAAAAACATAAAACATGCAGTCATGAGCAAAAGTTCGCTGACAATCTTCTGCCAACAGTGTGCTCTGCCTTCCATGTTCCTCATTCCTCCCCAAACGACAAAGGGCATACTTCCTTCTCATACTCTCTTCTAGTCTGTCTCATACTGCTTCGTGGGTCCATCAAAGTTCTTGTGCTTCACATCAAAAATGTCATAGGAGAAAGACCGCTCTTGTATTACCTTCCAACGTAGTCTGCCCTAAGTTCCAAGTACTTGTTCACCGACTTTCAAGCATTGCTATCCCGTCGTGGAAGAAGGTTGCATCTTGAACGTCCAAATATGCCTCAACAGCATGGATGACTTCATCGTCACTCCGAAAACGGCGGCCACGCAGGTGAGATTTCAGTTTAGGAAACAGGTAGAAGTCCGATGGAGCCATGTTGGGTGGGTGAGGAGCATGATGCAACAGTTCAAAGTCAGAGTTGGGTGCTTTAGCCACTGCCACCTGTGCCGTGTGGACAGGATCATTGTCCTGGAGCAACAGCACGCCCCCTTGCAGAGTTTCTCTCCATTTCTCCTTGACTGCTTCTGATGCATAATAGGCCCCATTAATAGTCTGATCCATTTGAATGCAGTCCATCGTGAGAACTGCCTTAGTCTCTTAAAACACTGAGACCATCACCTTTCCGACAGGTGCCACTTGCTTGAATTTTGGGAAAGGTGAAGAATCGTGGTGTTTTCATTGCTTACTTTGATTCTTCTTTTTTTTTTTTTTCAGGTTCAAAGTGATGAACCCATGTCTCATCCTGGGACACAAATCTCTGGAAGAAACTGGCTGCTTCGGTCTGGAAACGAGCCAAAAGTGTCCTTGGAGTCTCCAAGCTGGTCATTTTCTGGTATGGTGTCAACATTCTGGGCAGCCATTGTGCAAACAGCTTGTTCATACCTAAGATGTTAGTCAAAACAGTGTGCACTGAGCCCCCACTAATGCCTATGGTGACAGTTGCTTGTTGCACAAACAAACGTCTGCCATTCAAGACCATGAGGTGATTAGTCTCCACTTGATCGTCCGTAGTTGATGATTTTGGGCGTGGGTCATCGCTCTCCCTGCCCTGCTTGAAGTCAGCAGTCCACTTCTTTACGGTGGATTAACAAGGAAAGTCCACATCAGGTGTACTGACCATGTCTTGAAGTTCCCGGGGAGGGTTATACTCTTTTTATCCATAAACGTAATCACAGCACAGGCTTCTCTCTTGTCCATTTTGTGGTTTGCTGTTGCCTGCTGGATTTCAAAGGGCCTCACCTGCAAACTAAAAACGAATATATTTTCCATGAATACGAAAAACTTGTCATACTCATGTGATTGTCTTAAGATTAATCTATATCAACAATTATCAATAATTGTTTTTCAGTTAATTGCACTTTCAGCCTATATGGATATGATTTTTTTTTTTTTTCCGCAAGGGAGACAATAAAACTTTATTTTGTTTAAGTAACTTTATTTTTTCCCATCTCCTTGAATCAAAACACAGAATCTACAGGAAAAGATGGGGTCAAAAGCCTCCTCAAAAGGGGTTTGGCCCTACCCACCCCTATTTTTTTTCTAATTCAGAATTTCACCAAGGCATCCATAGTTCACACGCAACACAAACAGGGAGTACATAAGTGCTTCTAAATATAGCAGCCCCATATCGATGACATGAATAGTTTCGATACCATGTACACTTTCTCGTAGGCTGGTCGTCATACCCAACGTTAATAAACAATTACACACTGCTTGCCACACCCAGCCACCAGACAGCATCGGGACCCGGGTACTTGTAGGGACACTCACGGTCGCTGTGGCACTGGTCGTGGTAATGGATGCACACGCGTCCAAAGGATTTAGGGTGGGGGCACCGAGGATACCTGAGGAGAGGAAACGCATAGAAATAATCTCCCAGTAGCATTCAGAAATTGGCCTGCAGAGAACATCCTCCTCTTCCTTCTCCCCCTCTTCCTCCTCCTCCTCCTCATCATCATCATCACCATCATCATCATCATCCAGACCTTTCCCACCCTTGAGCTGGGAGAGGTAGAGTTTAGAGAGACAGAGAGAACAAAAATCGATAAAATTACATAATACCCAATGTGTGTCCATTAACAACACTCCCACCCACACAGCATTCAAGCCCATGGAATCCTGCTCCATAAACGCTTTTAAATATTCTCCTTAACCCCTACACCGCGGGCATGTTTGCCAATGTTTTGCGTGTCCCAGTGAGTTATTCGGGCTCTGACAGACTCTCAAAAAATATTTGCCAAAAATCAGTTATTAGTCCTAGAATATTAAAATTACATATGCTTATGGCACATACCTTCAGCTTTCTCCTGGAATGTTTGTTGAGCCTTCATCTGTTACCGTAGGACTTGTGGAGACCTCTGAAGTTGGGTAACGAAGTCTCCACTTTACACTTCCCGACAACCCGTAATGTGATTACCACAGCCAGATATTAACACTATAAACACTACTCTATGATTTTCAAGTAGTTTGGGATCCATACTCCAAAAAAAAAAACACTGTGAAAGCAATGAAAATTACGAGCGCATATGACCGTCGCACTTGCGCTAGTTCACTCTTGGTACTCTGTCATTTATTATTCATAAAACCCCCCACACTTTATATTTCTATTACTATATCACATTTATATATATCTGGAGTTTTTCTCCATAAGTTTCCTTCAGTAGTATTGGTTTATTGTCACTAAAGTCATTCAATTTTTCATTCAGTAAAGTACGTAGAGAGCCACAGATTCACTTTCACTGTTATAACATAAAGTATTTGTACTCATATTCTTATATTACTAATTGCTTACATTACTATTTACATTTTCTATTGTATTTTCAATATTTACCCTTCTATTTCACTTACACTCTGTTAGTCACTGTCACTTTCAGTAAGATAAAACTATAATACACTGTTCAGTCATATGTACTGAACATCCATTGCTTTCACTTGCTATTTACACATTATTTACACATTACTCTCCTTTCCCACTTGCACTTTTAGAACTGCTTCTGTCTGTGGTAATCAAAGAAGCAGGTAACACAGAGGGGAACCTGGCACTCAGCGCACTGCCAAGAGGTGCGTTTGTGCTCAGGTGTGCGGCGGGTGGTACGTGCACACACCTGACACCTGCGGATCGCAGCCTTCCTTTTACCTGCGGCAGGCATTAGCTCTAGTCTGTGCCGATTCATATACGCCCTCTGCTCAAGTCGGTCGGGAAGTGTTACTGGATGGCGCCTTGGAGTTGCTGCTGTCACCCTACCATATCTTTCCAGCAGCTGCTGAACACAAGTCCTGGCGAACAACCTCAGGGAGAAGAACTTGGGTGGATTGACCTTCATCTTGTACAGGATGAAGGCGTTCAGCATTGTCATATCTATGAGACGCAGAAAAACTTTCCTGTACCACCTAGTATTCTTCCTGAGGCAGTTGATCTCACCAGTCATCATGTCGGACTTTTCCACCAGCCGCATGTTGATATTGTAGTCTAACACAGCATCAGGTTTCATCACAGGTTCGCCTGTCCTACGGTCGACCTTCCCACTGTCTGTCATTTCCCCCTAATGTACGGTGGTGAGCATGTGCACGACCCTCTTGTCGTGCCACCGTATTGCCAGCATCTTCTCAGACTTGTGTAGGTGCACGTCTCCTCGCTGCGAGGTTCCTGCCTCTGTAAATTTAGGGAAGTGGGCACGATTACTTTTGACAGTGCCGCAGGAGCCAATGCCGTGCTCTGAAAGGTATTTTGCAAGTTTCGGTGCTGTATAATAGTTGTCTGTATACAGCACATGATTCCCACCAAAATACTTTTCAAGGAGCACTTTCACTACACAGCCTGAGAAGCCAAGGGGGTGTGTTTTATCCAGATGGACAGTGCTGGCTGAATAAATGACGAAGTCAAGGATGTACCCTGTCTTACAGTCGCACAGTACAAAGAACTTGATTCCAAAGCGATGGCGTTTGCTTGGAATGTACTGTACAAACCTAAGACGTCCTCTGAACAAAACCAAGGATTCGTCAATGACAATTCTGAAAGGGGTGGAAGAATGACATAAACTTATCCTTCATTCTGCTCAGAATCTCCCGGATCTTCCAGAGTGGGTCGGTTTGGGAAGGTACATTGTTGTCGGCAAAGTGCAGGTTTCCCATGATGTTCAGGAAGCGATCTCTGGCCATGTACTTATTGAAGGTGGGTGAGGGTAGTAAGGGGTCCATGGACCAGTATTTTTCCAACTCATGCTTCTTTGAGTGTGGCATGAGAAGCATGAGGGCAAAGAACACATACAGCTCCTGCACTCCCAGCATGGACCACTGTTGCATCTTG
Organism: Coenobita brevimanus; assembly: GCF_032717465.1. Lineage (NCBI taxonomy): Eukaryota > Metazoa > Arthropoda > Malacostraca > Decapoda > Coenobitidae > Coenobita > Coenobita brevimanus. Next base: position 13,312,208 of record NC_137030.1, on the reverse strand, counting down.
GCTGCACCTGTACCACTTGCAGCACGTTGTGATTCATACCTGTTGGTCTCATCACATATGTGCTGCATGACTTCGTCATCTAGGAAGGCCAAAAGGTAGTCCACACACTCAGCATTATCGTCAAGAGTGAAGGCAGGCTGTACTCCTGAGGAGCTCTCATCAAAAACTAAATGTTCTGGCACAAAATCGGACCCTTCCATCCACGCAAAGGCATCCAGGATTCCCTGTCGTGGCGGTGTAGGGTGGGTGAAGGTGGTGGGTGGCTGTGAGGCAGATTTATCAGGTTCAAGGTCACTCGCACTGACTCTGGGTTGCCGTACAGCACTAGCAGCCCTTACTCTGGTACCAACTCTACTTTTACTTGTCCGGGATTTACCTCTTCCTCTATGGCCTGCCTTCACTGTTGATGCTGGTGGTGACTCCGACGATGAAGACTCCGGAGATAATTCAGCAGACGAAGAGGAAGAAATGAGTGAAGTGGGGCTTTGGGAACGGGGAGGTGAATCAACTCGGGACTCATGGCGGGCTGGGTCATGCGGGGCCATTGTTCTGGGGCTAACACGCCACCTTTTCACTCCCTTCCCAAATTCCTTCCCTTGCTGCACTAACGGCTCTTTCCCTTGGAGCTAGGGATAACTTTCGACACTGAAGCACTCGTACGAGCACTTTCTGGCACGATTTCCTCACCCAGTTCATCACACGATTCACCCGAAGGGTCAAAATCACTATCCACCATCACCATAGACAATTCTGCTAGTTCACGTGCCACTGCAGAGTCACTAAGTCCTTTCCTGCTTCCCACACGACTTTTTATGGATGTAGAGGTCACGGGCCCTTTGCAATGGGCACAGAAGCGGCATAAATGGCGGGGCACGAGTACGACATGGTTTGACCACAGCAGAGGACAAGGAACTACATGCCGCGGCTTATCTGAGAAGGCAAGAGTTGATAATGACACTGAGGCTGACAGCTGCTAACTTACATGCTAATAAATTATTGGTAGAAAATCTCGGCAATACATAAAGAAATAGGTAGTTCCAGATGAATGTAAATGTCACTTAGGCTTCTCCCTTCCTTTCTGATATATATTTTTATTACAGACATAGATTACAAGGCATAATTCAAAGGGGAAATTACCGTGGTAATTTAGTGAATGAATGCACGTGAGGTGATGTCAGGTGATAATTAGCCAATTCCTGGAGTATAATACTATCACTTACCTTATTTTTTTTTTTGGTATATATTATTTTGTATAAGTATAGGGCATAGGGCTTATTTCAATGGATGAAATCTGTGGAAAAATCCAGGGGAGATTTGCTTAGCACAGCACGGTCTAGGAGGTGAGAGGACAGGGTAATGGAGGGCAGGTAGGGAGGGGAGTCCGGAAGGGGGGAAATTCGCTAAAATGTCAACAATGGATGGGAGTACAGATGAGATTTGGAGTGCTGACTAGTGTTGGACATTGGCAGTACTGATAGATGATACAAGCCACCACTTAAAAGCCCGGGATAATTCAAAATAACACAGAATCACAAAAGTGACGCCCCGCGTTATGATCCATTGCGCCCGAGCGTCACGAAAGTGACGCCCCGCGGTTAAGGGGTTAAAGCATTCAAAAATTACAACAAACATTAGAACACTCCTGATGGCATTCAGTAATTGTGTATTTTAATATCCTTAGCTCCGGGATGATTGGCACTAGCATTAATATAGGCGACATTGTAGCCTAGCCCTGGACCCCTGCGCTTGTGATTGGGACAAAAGAGGATTGGATGAGAGAGAGAGAGAGAGAGAGAGGCTACATACATACATATGTACATGCATACTTGTAGTTATATTCATACATGCTCGTAGATACATACATACATGCATACATACTCGTAGATAAATACATACATACATACATACATACTCCAAGATACGTACATTCATACTTACATACTCGTAGATACACACATACATACATAAGGTATATACATACATATAGACATAAACAGACAACAAGACACACATAGAGACATTTTAAAGCAGCCTGACATCCCAGCAGTGACATCCCGCCAAAAGCCCTCAACTCAAACTTATACATCGCGCAATAATGTATAGTTCTGGTCAGCAGTTCTTTGACATTCCGAAAATACATCAGATCAAAATCTTCCTACTTAACCAGCAATATTAAAGCGAGATGAAAAGGTTGGACATTTTCTTTGTTAGTTCTGAACCCCTGTGTGTAAAACTTGGGAGATCATCTTGTTGGAGGGAACGTGTCACGAATTCGCACGAGCATATTTATAAATTCGTTACATTTTACATCAGTGAGAAAACCACGAATTCTAGTGGAATTCCCACTGCGCATCACTCAGTTCAACCGTCCTCGTATTCACTCTGACTGGGATGGTTTTCAGAACATTTCTCACTGTTTCACAAGTGTCTTTCTTGTGCGCGACATTAGTGCCTTCACTGAGTGATTTACTGTGAACGTATATTGTTCACTTTCCCTCCGTTGACCTTTGAAGGTATGGCCACGGCCTACTTCCAGCAAACACGGCCAGCCCTTGCCTCTTTCATAGTTTGAATTTAGTCAGGTTTGGATAGTCGTGAGAGTAGGATCATTGTGCCCAGCATAAGGCAGCGCCGCCGTTGTACAGCGAATTCTGAATCTCCACCTACACGGTGAACTGGCGAAGAGGGTTTTGCAAATTGCAGCCTCTGATGTCGTGCACAGGTGCCCAGCTCTCTTTGGTTGGCTCCTCTCCACTGACCAGTATTTCTTTTCGTTTTCCTAGGTTTAAGTGTGTTTAGCTTTTGAATGAGCGAGTGAGTGTATTCTCCTTGTTATTTTGAATTCATTTTGAGACTTATGTAACGTAAATTTATTTCATTGAAATTAATAAGTTTACAGTTCTTTTTCTTTGAGCTTAATGTAGTTAAACTTGTGTTTTATTTCTCCACATTAAGCATATTATGGTTGCTGCTCCTACTTTGCACAAACGCTTTGCATTATTCATAACTGGTACTCAGGCCAGTTCTTTTGTATGAAGCTTAAATCCGTTGTGCCAGCCAGGAGTTAATGCACTGGCAAGAACCTGTTTATTATTATTAGCATTAGTTATTGATTGTCAGGGGTGGGGTCACTTTCTCGAGAGGCTAACAGTACTACAAACAGCACTCATGAGTAATTAGTCTTTGCTGTGTACTGTTGCGAAAGTTTATAAATTCTCGTCCTTAGAGAATCGGCGAAGTAAGTCGGCATAAAGTAAAATTTACTGCTTGATTTTCACAAGTCAATTCCTTGTCTTTATTTTCAAGTAACATCAGTTATTATTTATTCTTAATTTAACATCCCCCCGTGACATCTGGCGACCTCATTCTGGGATATTAACTCCTAGCTCTAAAGTTATTAACGAGATAATTTTCACTCACTCATACTTAGGTATTTATCATTAAAGTCTATAGTCACTATCTTACTGGTGATTATTGATTAATTTCTATTAATTTTACTTAATAGTTTTCACAGTCAGTTTTTTTTTTTCTTTCTTTCTTTACTAGTTTAACTAGATAAAACTGGTCACCACCAACCTGTGCCTATATTCTTTACTCTTGATTATTGGCATTTCTCTGCAAAATAGCAGTCAGTACTCAGTCTTTAGCCCACTCAGCCTTAGTTGAGTTAGCATCATGACTACTAATATCTATGTATAAGAAGCCAAAGACATGCGGCTTAGCGACCCCGAACAAATGAAGGACTACGTCCTCTCACGGTTTAGTTACGAGCAGCAACGTGAGAATGATGCTCGTGGAGAGCGATGAATTCAATGTGAACACGAGTGAAAACAACGCGAATACGAGCGAGAACAACGTGAAAGAGAACGTGAATACGAGCTAGAACAACGAGAGAGAGAGCGAGAACACGAAAGTGCCGAGCGCGAGGCACGTGAGAGACATGAACTTGAGATGCTGAGACTCAAACGAGACTCCTTGGCTTCAGACAATACACCAGTCCTGCATGAGACAGCCCTAGCATGTATTCAATATGGACGGTGGGTGTTAGCGCCGAAGTGGTGACATGTAGAGCTGTATGATATGTAGGAGGACTGCTGGGCCTTGATAGCAGGCTGTGAAGCCTATGTCCAGAGTCGGACACTTAAAAAAAAAAAAAAAAAAAAAAATCTGGTGCAGCTAACCCAAGCTCCATGAGCCCTCTCCCTGCACATGTTCTGGCGACCCCACACATCAAGCTTCCTCCATACAAGGAAGGCGAGCGAATCGAGCCATTCATAGCTCGTTTCGAAGACATGGCTCAGCTGTACCAGCTGGATGAGGCAGCTAAGCGACTCCAGTTTCTTAGCTTGTTTGAGGCCCTGCCCTCGATATTCTCCACAGAATTCGTGGAGACAATCTCATGTATGAGATGATGAAGGCCACACTCGTCAAAGCTTACGGTCTCACAGTTGACGACACCAAGAGTCAGTTTATGAGGTCGCATTTACAAGAAAAGGAGACTGCTGTTCAGTTTCTTGATTGGCTTACTGCTTACTTAGATGAGTGGATGGAGAAAGATGAAACTCCTTCCACGCACGAGGGAATAATTGACCTTATGCTGTGCACGCAGGTAGAAAAGTCGTGGCCTGCTTAGCTTATGGCTTAGCTTAAGATCTGCCAGGTAAGGGATGCCAGCCAAATGGTGGAGAAGGCTGATGCAGTCTTCACTGCGTACGGGTATCAAACTCGTAAGCAACACATCTGGAACAGGAAAGCTGACAAATCTGGGAAACCGTCTCAGGCTGAACCCCAGCAACAAGGGCGTTCTCAGAGTAATGGCCAAGGTCCAAACAAATTGCAGAAGAAGGACCAGGGGCAAAATACCCAGAAACCTGAGTGGAAGAGGTACGACAAGGACCCTAACCAGTAGCAGTATCAGCCACGCACTGAAAGGTCGGGAATGTCCTTTTCAACACCAGCCCCAGTGTATCGGAGGCAGGAGGGAAACGCAACCTTCATTCCTCAACAGCAGTACAGTGATGTCGTCCCTAGCAGTACAGGTACTTCCCCACAGTTCTCTAGTCCCCCAGCGACAGTGAACACCCTGCCACAGAAAGTCAATGTTCCATCTCCCCAGACGGTGAGTACGACCCCTCAGGTATCAAATTCTCAGGGCACCATGTTTGCTGCATCATTTATTCAGCAGCCTCATCAGTGGCTGGTTGCTTCCTCCACAGGCCCTCTCACAGGTAACAGTTCCTTTCTTGTTCAGCCAGGGTTTGTGGGAGGCATTCTTGTGAAGGTCCTGAGAGACAATGGTTCCTCAGGTTGCTCTGTCAGGCAAAGTCTAGTTCGGCCTGAGGAGTACACAGGTCGACAGATCCAAGCTCAGCTTATTGATGAATCAGTGAGATTGTTCCCTGAGGCACGTATCCAGGTGGCATCTCCATTTTACACTGGTAGAACACTTGCAGTTGTCATGCCAGAACCTTTCTTTGACCTTACCAGAGGCAACATACAAAGTGCCAAGTATAGTTGCACCATAGATGACGCTACTCAGACTTTGGCTGTAGTAACATGAGCCATGGCTGAGGCTCCAAACTATGTCACCCCGGTGACCATTGCATCACCACAAGATCTGATTTGTAGCCAAAATGTTGTCCAAGAACAATATTCGGACCCGACACTTGCTGCCGTGCAGTCAAGCCAAGTTCCTTCGTAAACAAGGACGGCTCTACCGTGAGTCACGAACACCCGAGGGCGAGGTTCAACTGCAGTTTGTCGTTCCTGCAAAGTATTGCCAAGCAGTTTAGAATGGGGTCATTGTTCAGCCTCAGAAGGTCAAATGGGCAAAAGCAAAACCCAGGGCCGTATCCGTGATGACTTTTTCTGGCCAGGGATGGGACCGGAAATAGATAGTTTTGTACATTTCTGCAATGTGTGTCAATGTACCACCAACAAGAAACATGTCCTTCCTTTGCCATTTGAATCCACACCCATAATCTCAGAGTCAGTTGAGAAACAGGGCAGTGGTAGTGTGGGTGCAGACCTGACGTCACGCCCGTTGGCCCCACAGGACACATTATGTCTGGGGCCTGTATATACATGTATACCATAGGTTAAGGGGAAAGTTCGAGAACCCCGTAAGGACAATCCGAGACTGTGTATGAATTACCTTGTGGTGTCTCGTGCTGTGGGCCTCTCAGAGGATTCCTGGAGAATGCACATTATCCACATGAGTGTTCACACTCATGGTGGGTGTTAAAATGTGACCTGCCCGAGATTGCGTAGTGATTCTCAGCTTCCCAATATTAATCGTAAGTGTAGAGTTAGATTAACCAGTAAACTTCCCATTCTCAGAGATTTGGGCAATCCATGAACTGGCACGTTTCCTGGTTAATTATGTAGGTTTAACCAGTAAACTGCCCGTCCTCAGACATTTGGGCAATCCAAGGACTGGCACATTCCCTGGTTAATAATGTAAGTTTAACCAGTAAACTACAGAGGTCCTCAGAGATTTGAGCAATCCAAGGACTACGCGTCATGGTTAATGATGTATCCATTAACAAAATAATAGTGTACTTTTTGTAGGATATATACTGACTGCTAGGCAAAGAGAGAGAAATTGTAATTAAATAAAAACTGTTTGTTGTACTGACACTTTTGATGCTCCACCTTGATTGCTTTCACAGGTGCTGCTGGTGGGTGTAGCATTGTCATGCAGATCAGCTGATCATATCTGCCGCATGCTGCTGCCTCTTCTCTTCTGCCTCATCGTCTTTATTATTGATTTGTATTACATAATTTTACACATAGGCACAATTACACTACAACTGTCACACCTACACTGTGTATTACATACATCATGCTACATAACAATTAGTTGTTAATGTAAATGTAGCGAACTTTTTGCTCAGTTTGACCTGAGTACAGGATTTTTCACTGTCGTCACGGAGTTTTTTCCCTCAAGCTTGCTTCTGTTAAAGTAAGTACAAGGTTTTTACGCTCATGGGCGACTGTGATTTTCTCCTGTAGCAGGATAGTACACACAGCACAGCGAGAATCTTGTGTGACTGAGTTAGGATTTATATGTATGTATATCATAAAATTTTTCTAAAGAAAAATTTGATTTTGATGGGGCTTAATGTCACGAATTCGCGCGAGCGTATTTATAAATTCGTGACATTTTACATCAGTGAGATAACCACGAATTCTAGTGGAATTCCCACTGAGCATCACTCAGTTCAACCGTCCTCGTATTCACTCTAATTGGGATGGTTTTCAGAACATTTCTCACTGTTTCACAAGTGATCATTCTTGTGCATGACATTAGTGCCTTCACTGAGTGATTTAATGTGAGCATATATCGTTCACTTTCTCTCCGTTGACCGTTGAAGCTAGGGCCACGCCCTACTTCCGGCAAACACAGCCAGCCCTTGCTCTTTCATAGTTTGAATTTAGTCTGGTTTGGATCGTCGCGAGAGTAGGATCGTTGTGCCCAGCATAAGGCAGTGCCGTCGCTGTACAGCGAGTTCTGAATCTCCACCTACACGGTGAATTGGCGAAGAGGGTTTAACAAATTTCAGCATCTGATGTCCTGCACAGGTGCCCAGTTCTCTTCACTTGGCTCCCCTCCATTGACCAGTATTTCTTTTTGTTTTCCTAGGTTTAAGTGTGTTTAGCTTTTGAATGAGTGAGTGAGTGTATTCTCCTTGTTATTTTGAATTCATTTTGAGACTTATGTAACGTAAATTTATTTCATTGTAATTAATAAATTTACAGTTCTTTTTCTTTGAGCTTAATGTAGTTAAACTTGTGTTTTATTTCTCCACAATAAGCTTATTTTAGTTGCTGCTCCTAGTTTGCACAAACGCATTGCATTATTCATAACTGGTACTCAGGTCAGTTCTTTTGTATCAAGCTTAAATCCGTTGTGCCAGCCAGGAGTTAATGCACTGGCAAGAACCTGTTTATTATTATTAGCATTAGTTATTGATTGTCAGGGGTGGAGTTACTTTCTCGAGAGGCTAACAGTGCTACAAACAGCACTTGTGAGTAATTGGTCTCTTCTGTGTACTGTTGAGAAAGTTTATAAATTCTCGTCCTTAGAGAATCGGCGAAGTAAGCCGCCATAAAGTAAAATTTACTGCTTGATTTCCACAAGTCAATTCCTTGCCTTTATTTTCAAGTAACATCAGTTATTACTTATTCTTAATTTCACATCCCCCCGTGACAGAACGAAGGGAGCGAAAACAATAAAAAAAAAAGATTAGGTTTCGGCTATACTACTCACATCACCTAAAAAGATGCTATTCCTAAAAATATGAAATTTACAGAGAATATATGTACATCTTTGAAAAGCTTATGAAAAGTAATACTCGTTATTTAAGTGACAATTTTGACGATTCGCCACCCCCCTCTCCCAAAAAAATCAAGTTCAACACCAAACATCAAAAGTGGATTATTTCAGATGCTATTAAAGCTACAGTGGACCTACGCACATCATTGGAAAGCTTATGGGAAAAAGAAGAAAACAAAAACAAAAATGGGCTTTGCTTAAGTGAAATTTTCAAAAATCAACAAGTGGTTCGGCGGAGGGTTAGTGCCCCTCCCCGTAAAACAACTAAAAGACAAATCGCCACCCCTTATGGGATTATGGCGTCTGGCTATAGACAGATAGATATACTTTTGACGAAAGCCAACAAGCGCAGATCTCTGCCTCAAAAGGTAGTTATCTCGGAAGTTATCAAAGTTACAGCGGATCCACGCACTTCGTTGGAAAGCTTATGGAAAATTATTGGATGTTCCTAGAGTGGTTTGCTGAGCTGAAAAGGGGTGATAGATATTTGTCGTAGGAAAACAAACAGCCTATAGCTATATGACTGAAGACAAGTATATGAATAAGCAATCTCATGCACAACTTAGGCTCAAGAACGTTTGTAGATACTACTGAAGGACATTTAAGTTGTGGTAAGGTGTTTGTCCCTGGTGACGACTGACTGACTTACGGGGGCCGTAGATGGGTGACGGACGACCCGCCTCGGCCATACCCTGCAAGGAGAGAGGGAACACATTAATGCCGTTGTTTGAAAAGTGAATAGATAGGAGAATAACAACATGAAGTAAATAAACGAATAAAAAAAAAACAACAACACAACCACCACTACTACCACCACCACTACCAACAACAACACCAACTACTATACTACTGCTACCACCACTACTACTACTGTACTACTACTACTACTACTGCTACTACTACTACTACTAGTCCAAATTCAGTCCAAAGACGTACTGTTAACGATATTTTTGCTCCATCTATCCATCATCCAATCCTATGTTCCCCCATGAGGAGCGTACGAGCCCGAGGCTAGGCAAGTTTGTCCTGACATTTAAGATGAGAGTGGCCAGCCTCACTCATCCCTGAGTGTCATTACGTGAGCAAAAAACCTCAACCATCCCTTGGATATAAACCAGCACCGTCTCAATCTGATTGGAGCGCCTTCATTCAACTTAAGAAGGACCCTCATTGGTGAAGACCTGAAGGTGTTGATGTAGGCTGCATCTGACCTCCCTTCGAGGGAGAAAAGTCTTTTCTAAGCTGAATTAAACCATCCGACACCACGAGCCTCAGTATGAAGAATGAAAACACCAACACCAAGAGGAAAATTTCTACATTTGTGTATCATCCAGTCCTATATTACCCCATAAGTTACTTGTTCCCGACATTTAATACGAGGGTGACCAGTTACTACACCCTGAGTGGCATTATATGAGCAATAAGCCCCAACCTTTCCTCAGATGTAAAATCTTTTCGGTCACAATGGGTTGGAGAGCCTTAACTTACTAGACCACCAGGCGTCCATTGGGTTGTCTGGTTAGCCTAACAGAAAACATTTGATTTGTTACTCGGTGCGCACTCATCTAAATGCAGCTTCACATCAACAGAAAACAAAGGTACAAAGGAGTACAAAGGAAAGCAAACAGCAACAGACCTGTTGGTCCTTTCGTGGCTCTTTGGTTTAGGGAAGGTTGTAACTAACAAGTCTATTATACCAATGAAGGACAATGATAGATATGCAGGAAGGACAGTGGGCGTCTCCACCTATCAAAAACCAAGGAGAGAGAGAGAGAGAGAGAGAGAGAGAGAGAGAGAGAGAGAGAGAGAGAGAGAGAGAGAGAGAGAATCACAGTTAAACTATCCAGCTCACCAAGATGAATGCAATAAGGATGAGAATAAGCAGAGGTCTCATGCTGGCGGTGGACGTGGAACGTGTGCGTGGAGCAGGACTGAGAGGGTTAATATAGCCTGTTTGTGGTGGTGGGGGTTGAAGGGAAGAGTGGAAGGGAGAGGATGAGGGAGGAGAGGGATGGAGCTAAGGGCTAAAAGAAAGAGAGGAACTGAGGGAGGAGGGGAAGAGTGGAGAAGAAGAAAGGGATGGAGGCGGGGGATGGAAGAGTGGTGGGTAGAGTGGAGGAAAGGATATGGCGGAGAGGGATGTAGGGGTGGAGGGAACGGAGAAGGGAGAATGGGAATGGGGAAAAATTTAAGGAGAGATGAAGGGAGGAGGAAGAGAGTGACTGAGGGAGAAGGAGTTGAGTGAGTAAGGTATGGATGGGAAAGAAGTGAGAGGGAGAGGAAAGAACGGAAGATGGGACAAAGGAATACAAAGGAAAGAAAACAACAACAGACCAGTTCGTACTTTCATGGCTGTTTGGTATAGGGAAGGCTGCAACTAACGAATGTGTTCTACCAGTTAAAGACAAAGATAGACAAGCAGGAAGGATTTCCCCCATCCACCAAACCCTCCAGCCGAGAACAGCAAGAAATAATGAGAAGGACCACCATGCAGCATAGAAAAACTGTCGTGGAAATGTCATAGGAGAGAGGGAAAAGAAATTTTATTCTAAATTATCTACCTGAGAAGGAAGTCAACAGTATTTTTCAGCGTTGTTCTGCAAGTTACATCATACGAGCTCGGAATATATATATATATATATATATATATATATATATATATATATATATATATATATATATATATATATATATATATATAAAATGAGCGATTGGTGAAAAAGATAACTAGATCTGATGTGAGAGGTGTAAGGCTGAGAGGAAGACCACGAATAGGATGGATGGACAGTGTGAAGAGAGCGCTGGATGCGAGAGGGATGTCTGTTGAGCAAGGAAGAGTGGCTGTGCCTGACAGAAATAAATGGAGAGAAATTGTGAATGAATAAGTGATGACGCAGCCCTGAGAGGATATTCTCTCGCATTTGGTCTGATCAGCTACTTCAGGTCAGGTGCGGGTAAGGGGATGAGTCTGCTATGATGTGGCAGGGATAAACCAGCTCTGCTGTTGGGCCCTGCTGCAGATGTCACTGATTGCATTGTGCAGTTGACCCTTGTGCTGTGTGATGCGGTGAGGATCTGTCCGTTCTCCCCTTTGGGGCTAAGATGTGAATGAATGTGTTTGAATGGATGAGTAAATGTGGAGTGTGTCGTCCTGTCTCGGCTACCTCCCTTTCCTTGGGGGAAGCAGCCTAGGTATATAGATAGATAGATAGATAGATAGATAGAATCGACTAAAGGATATGTGTCAGGATGTCAGGACTACATATTATAATTACAAATCATAATAGATAGGTAGATAAATAGATAGATAGATAGATTTGGTATATGGTTACGAAATCCACTTATTCACCGACCATAAACCACTCTTGGGTATGTTTAAAGAAAAACTCCTTTCTGGGAGGAGAGCAAGATGGAAATATACAGTTGGAAACTACAATGTACAAATTCATTATATACAAGGTAAAATGAACATAGTAGCTGACGCATTATCTAGGAACCCGAACACAATTCAGGTCGCGGCGTTAGATCTCAAAGGAAATATCCCAAACCACGAGGATATCGCAAAGGCACAAAGACTTGACCCAATATGGTCTAAAGTAATATACAAGTTAGAAAGTGGAGATGACATACAATTACCCAAACTGCATGTCCCACTTGAACAATTCACAATGGTCAATAATACATTATGCAAAATTAACTCTAAACAACCAAAACGACAAAGAAATACTAACCAGTTGGTAGTACCAAATGACATGATACCCCAAGTATTACGATTGATACACGACAGCCCACATGCAGGACATCCTGGAAAGGATAAGACATTCAACCAAGCCCAGCTATTATATTACTGGCCTTCATTACGAAAAGATATAAACAATCATATAGACAGATGCGAATCATGTGCGAAACACAAAGGATACCCAATCACACCTGCACCGATGGGTAATTACCCTGTACCACATCAACCATGGGACGTTGTCGCTGTTGATTTACTCAAGATGCCATTATCATACAATAATAACCTATACTTATTCGTAGCAACGGATCATTTTTCCCGTTATGTCATTTTAGCTCCAATTAAAGATAAGACAGCAGAGACAGTAGCAAAGGCAATAACAGATAATGTAATATGTCGCTTTACTACCCCAAAGGTATTAATAAGTGATAATGGAGGAGAATTTAATTCTGAGATCTTACAAGAAATATGTAAACAATACAACATCAAAAAGGTTAACGTTTTGGCCTATCACCCAGCATCGAATGGGTTGGTAGAGAGACAAAATAAAAAGGTATTAGATGTGCTACGACACATTCTCAGTGAAAATTATGCAAGCTGGGATGATTGGATTCCCAGAGTAGAGGCCTCAATTAATTGGTCTATAAATAAATCCATCGGTGACACACCACATTTCATTATATATGGCACAGATAAAAAATTACCATATGAGCTCCTAGAAGGTGACAACATGCCTATATACAATTACGATGATTACTCTAAACTCCGTTTACGTGAATTCCAGGACATTCACAAAAGAGTCAAAAAACAATTAACGATGTCCAAGGAAGAAATGACGGAGGCATTTAACAAGAAGGCAAAAGATTCACATATCTGCTTAGGAGATATTGTTTACGGAGTCATTCATACGAGAGACAATAAATTATCCCCAAAATTTGAGGGCCCATACAGAGTAATTAACATAAAAGCAAACAAAGTTTTAATTAAGTCACTTTCAAGTGGCGAGGAGAAACAAGTTCATATTGACCATTTAAAACGAGTTTCAAGGGAATTATCACATAATTATTCAGCCTCGGATACAACCGAACAGGTGAACGTACCTCAAGAAACCAAGCAAGAACACAACAATGATTACAAAAAGAAATTAAGGTCATATACCAAACAATCGAACATAGGTGCAACTATTCCAATAAAATCTACAGTACATCATTTACGAGAATTAAATATCGATTTAAACTCCTTCTATAAATGAAATAACAATCAACCGTAACGCACATCATCACTATCATCGACCACAGCATTATAGGAAATTAATAGATTTTTTTTTTCGGTAGGTTACGATGAAGGGACTTATGCTATGGATTCTCCTCTACATAGTAAGAGGATATGCGCACCTATACCCCAAACATATAGTACGACAAGGATGCCTCATAGCTCCAACGGCCACGACTACAATCGTTAAGGACGTCATGAGTACTGAAATAAGTCTAGATTACTTGTATGACTTACCTACTTATCTAGGAAGACTTGCGACGCCGATGCGAACTCTGGACTTCATGATAGGAAATTATGTTTCACCAGCACATAACACCAAGGAAGTGAATGAAATGGTGAAGTTGGCGAAATGGAAACTGGAACAGGCAAAGTCAACTATGCTCGTCATGATCCAAGATCTCCCATTTTATGGAACGGAGGTACTGAGCGACAGGAACAACATCACACGTACTCGCCAAAAGCGCGGTTTGTTCGACCTGAGTGGCGCAGTTCTTGGGAACATCTTTGGATTGGCTACAGAGGATGACCTTAAAGAAATAAACAACAAATTTAATAAGATAGCTCAGGTACTAACATACCAAGATAAATTCATCACAGGACAGAACTCAGCAATGAAGACAATTGTGAAAAATCTGAAACAAGCAGAAAACGTAGCTCTCGAGAGTGTAGATAAAATAAATGAATTAGAGGGCAACGTTACTCTTTTCCAGCACTTCCCCATCATCACAGAACATATTGACACGATTCTACTACAATTAGAGAACACTAGAGATCGTTTCAGGGCACTTATGCAAGGAATTTCGAATGCTGGTGATGGCAAGATCACAAATGACTTACTCCCAGTTCATGAGCTACGTCAGATAGTTAGTCAAGGCATACATAAACATAAACTGAAGCCGTTGTTCCGCAGTAGGGAATTTATGCAATATTACCCGTATTTAGAAGCAACACTAACACCAACATCAGTGGTAGTTCATGTACCATTCATCACTGAAGACCTGTTCACAGTATACCAAATACACCCCTTCCCCTATAAGAATAACAACACTTTGGTCATCATCAACATCAACACAGACACCGAACTCATCATGGTCTCCAAGAGACGGGACACTGTCACTTTCGCAAGTGAGTCAACGATTGAATGAAAGTGCCGCACATCCTTACATGCTGTTCATCTTTGTCCTGCGTACATTTTCACGTTTCAGCCTACTGATACAGTCCCTTGTGAAATGGCTATCATCAGAAATGACAATATTCATCATCATTACAACTTCACTTTTGCTCCAGATAAACTTGTACACCATCAACGCATTGGACACTCACAGTTTTTTTATTTCCCTCATAACACATCAGTTTACATAGTCTGTCCAGATATACCACCATCTCATACATCAGCATCAGGATTATACATAGCACCAGACTACTGTGCGGTATTTACACCAGCCATGTCTACTTTATCCATCATCAATCACTACGCCATTCTCAATCATACACACAAACATTTCCACCCACTGCTTGATATGAACTTAAACATGAGCACAAGTATTAAGCTGACTTCACCTAAGTTTGAAACTATGCAGCTGATCAATGAAACAATGCAACCCTGGGAAGATTTGAGTTTGAGTATGTTCAACCCATATTATGTGTTTAGCCCAGCACCTACTGTCTTTATAATCGTCTGCATTGTAGTTGCAGTACTGCTGTTCACAATGCACAGAATGCATGCAAGAATTGCTAATTTGGAGTTATTATTTAGTGAGGGGAGAGTTAACATCACAGTTAACCACCCTGAATGAAGTGTATATATTTTGTATATAGTATTAATTATATATATATAAAAAAAAAAATACAAAGAAGAATGACCCATATATGGCAGACCAGTACCATTATCTTTAAATGAATTATTAATAACTCTTACCATAATCTTCATTTTAAACTATTTTTTATTCTTGCATGTATGCATTTCACTATAATAACCCAAGTACATACTGTATTACAGTTAAATAATTTACTTTAATGCATTTATTCAAATATGTATACAACTTGTTTAAAATGTAATATTACTGAATAATCACTATTTACTATGAATAATATATGTATACAATATTCATACAATTATGTTACTTTTACAATATTATGTATTTCACTTAATTAGCTTATAAGTTCATTATAATGTGTATATAATGTGTATTAATATATTAGGACTATTAACTGTCGATGGTACGCCATTTTCGCGCGGCCGAGCAGATGTCAGGACTACATATTATAATTACAAATCATAATAGATAGATAGATAAATAGATAGATAGACAGCCCTCTGCGAGCCTGGGAAAAGGAAATGAGTTTGCAAGTTACACTGAGGAAAGCTGACGACAGCGGCCAGTAAGGAGATGATGCAGTTAGTTGTCAGCAAACCATCCGGGAACAAAGCCCTGGTGACCACACACATATACACACATACTCACACACAGGCTTCTTAAACTTTCCATCCACGAGGAACACACGTGATACGTCTCCTGTTTCACCAGAATTTAGGAAAGAGAGCTCAGAAGGAGACAGGCCTTAGAAGAGACAGGTCACAGAGAGAAGGGCTTGGCAACTTGAGAGAGAGAGACAGACAGAGAGAGCGAGACAGAGAGATAGCTAGCGGGACGGGACTCTATACTTACGCTCTGTGTGAGAGACTTGTTAATATTTCCAAGACAAATAAAAATAGTCCCATACTATTCTTTACCTCTCCTGTCACTACATGACAAATGGGAAGCTACTCCAAGATATAAAAACCGCTCGTCCACAAGTCTAAAATATATATATATATATAACTCAACCACAAAGGAACCACACAGTCTTTTATGACATTTAGTCTTTATGCATTTGTAATTCGTATTTCAAACACAAAAATGCACATAAATATACATAGTATAAAGGAAAGTGGGATCGTGTTGAAAGGGGCCTGATTGATTACGTGCTCGGAGAGAGGTTGATGATGGGAATGGTTGCTGATGCAAGGGGTGTGAGAGGACGATGTGGAGGTCCGTCAGATCATATGATTGTGTTATGTAAGAACATGTTGAGAGGAGTGATGTGGATCAAGAGGGAGAAGAGCAGTCAGGGTGAAAGACTGGAAGTTGAGAAGCTGAGGATCAAAGAAGTGGCAGATGATTACAGGACCAAAGTAGAGGACGAGTTAGATTCAGTGAACTGGAATGAACTGGATCTGGACAGCGTGTGGAATGCATATAGGGATTGCTTAGTTAGGAATGCTGATGAGGTGTGTGGTGTGGCAAGAGTATCAACAAAAAAGAAGGGTACAGCATGGTGGGATGAGGAGGTTAAGAGAGCTGTGGAGGAAAAGAGGAAGAAGTGGCTAAAGTGGTTACAGGATAGGGGTTCAGTTGAAATAAGAACTGAGTATATAAGGAGCAAGAAGCACATAAAGAGACTAGTGAAGAGGAAAAAGAAGGAGGTAAATGATGATCTGGGAAGAAAAATGAATGCGAACTACACTGAAAATAGGAAGTTATTCTGGAAAGAGGTGCGGAAATGTAGAAGTGAAAGCGGAAAAAAATGTGATAGTGTAAAGGATGCAGGTGGTAGGTTACTAACTCATGGAGATGAAGTAAGGACCAGATGGAAAGAATATTTTGGAATCCTGATGAATGGTAATAGAGAGAGCAGTGCGGCTGTAAACATGACTGGTCTGGGGGGGGTGCAGAGAAGGAATGCAGTGCCAGGAGACGTGACACTCGCACAGATGAAGAGTGCTGTGAAACGGTTGAAAAACGGGAAAGCAGCTGGGGTTGATAAGGTGTATGCAGAGACGTTTAAGTGTAGTGGAGAGAGTGGAATGAAGTGCTTGTTGGAGATATGTAAGAAGGCATGGATGAGCGAAACTGTGCCTGCAGAGTGGATAAAGGCTGTGATTGTACCCCCGTACAAAAATAAAGGTGAGCGAAGTGAGTGCAAGAATTATCGTGGCATAAGTTTATTGGGTGTGGTAGGGAAGGTATATGGAAGAATTATTACAGAGAAAAAGAGAAATATCAGAAGTCCTAGTGAGTGATGAACAAAGTGGCTTTAGGAGTGGCAGAGGATGTGTGGATCAAGTATTTGCAGTGAAACAGCTGAGAAGGCTTGTGAGAAGGACCATAAGGTGTTTATGGCATTCATGGATCTGGAAAAAGCGTATGACAAAGTAGACAGAGAGGGATTGTGGAAAATTTTGCGCATGTATGGTGTAGATGGTAAGCTGCTAGGTGCTGTCAAGAGTTTTTATGATGGTAGTGAAGCATGTGTAAGGGTTAATGGGCATCTAAGTGAATGGTTCACAATCGGTGTGGGCGTGCAACAAGGTTGTGATGTCCCCATGGTTGTTCAATGTAAATATGGATGGGGTGATGAGAGAAGTGAAAACACGAGTAATGGAGAGAGGGATGGCGTTGGTATTGAATAGTGATGGATGGAATATCTCTAATTTGTTGTATGCTGATGATGCAGTACTGCTTGCAAGTACCGGACAAGAACTTGGTATGCTAGTGCAGCGTTTTGCTGATGTCTGTGAGCGTCGTGCCTTGAGAGTAAATGTAGAGTAAAGTGATGGTTACTGAGAGAGAAGGGGACTCCCAGTGTGATGTCACAGTGAATGGAGAGAGACTGGAATTGGTGAGAGAGTTCAAATACTTGGGTACAATAATAGAAAAGAGAGGAAAATGTGCAAAAGAAGTTGAAAGTAGAGTGACACAAGGAAGAAAAGTAGCTGGTTTAATGAAGGCCTTGATAAGAAACAGAGGCTTGAGTGTTGCAGCTGCACGAAGCTTACATGAGGGAGTGTTAGTGCCAACTCTAACATAGGAGTGTGAGACTATGGTGTGGCATGAAAATGAAAAGTCAAGAGTGAGACCAGTGGAGATGGGACTATTGAGGAATGTATGTGGGGTACAGAGGGTGGATAGGATACGAAATAATGTGATTTGTGAAAGGTGTGGAGTGAGGAAGTCAGTGGACACCAGAACCGAAGAGTGTGTCCTGAGATGGTATGGTCATGTGGAAAGAATGGATAACAATAGAGTGGTGAAAAGGGTATACCTGAGCGAATTTGAAGGAGGGAGGAGGCGAGGTAGGCCAAGGAGAAGGTGGATAGATATGGTGAATGAGTGTTTGAGGAAGAGAGTTTTGGAAGTCGGTGAGGCTAGGGAACTGACAAGAGATCGAGCTGGCTGGATGAATGTTGTGAGGAGAAATGCATGATCAGGGATTTTGGCACCCCTTGTGAGCATGGCAGCGTCCGGATTGACTCAATCGGATACGTTTGTGTGAAGCTGCAGAATGTGGTGAATGTTTTTTATTTTTTTTTATTTTTTTATTTTTTTTGCGAATCCGGTGGAGCCAGGATTCCGGTGGCTTGAATGATGAGTGAATGGAAGTGTGGCCTATTTGGATTGGGGAAGTTTGTTCTGTCTGGACATTGCTACTCCTCACCCTACCCTTGGGTGGGAAAGGAGGTCAGGATGATGATTATATATATATATATATATATATATATATATATATATATTTATTTATTTGTGATTGATGATGAGCAGTGTGGCTTTAGGAGAGGGAGGGGATGCGTGGATCAGGTGTTTGCAGTGAGACAAGTGTGTGAAAAGTATTCAGCGAAAGGCAAGGATGTGTTTCGGGCATTTATGGATTTAGAGAAGGCGTATGATAGAATTGATAGGGAGGCTTTGTGGACTGTTTTAAGATTGTATGGACTTGATGGTAGGTTATTGAAAGGGGTGAAAAGTTTTTATGTAAATAGTAGAGCGTGTGTAAGAGTGGGAAATGCTGTGAGTGATTGGTTTCCTGTGAGCGTGGGGCTGCGACAGGGATGCGTGATGTCGCCTTGGTTGTTTAATATTTACATGGATGGTGTTGTAAGGGAGGTGAATGCAAGAGTTTTAGGTGGAGGTCTGAGTCTGGTGAATGTTGATGGTGGAGAGTGGAATCTGAAGCAGCTGCTGTTTGCAGATGATACTGCACTGGTGGCTGATTCAGAGGAGAGATTGAGACAGTTGGTAGAGGAGTTTGGAAGGGTGTGTGAAAGGAGGAAATTGAAAGTAAATGAGAACAAGAGTAAAGTGATGAAGTGTACGAGGTTGGTAGATGGTAGGGAGATGAATATAGTTTTGAATGGCGAGTTGCTTGAGGAGGTAGAGTGTTTTAAATATCTAGGGTCACATGTTGCTGTGGATGGAAGAATAGATGCAGAAGTGAAGTTTAGAATAAATGAAGTAGGTGCTGAGAGGAATGAAAAAAGTGTTTGATGTCGTTCGCTTAGAATGGATGTAAAGAGAAGGCTGTATGAGGGTGTTGTGGTACCGACTGCATTGTATGGGGCTGAAACATGGAATATGGGTGTAGCAGAGAGGAAAAGTTTGTATGTAATGGAGATTAGGTGTCTGAGGAGTATGTGTGGAGTGACGCGTATGGGTCGAGTGCGGAATGATGAAGTGCGAAGGAAAACTGGAGTTGTTCGGGAGATGGCTGGTAGAGCTGAGCAGAGGGTGCTGCGATGGTTTGGGCATATGAAGAGAATGGATAATGACCGATTGGTGAAGAAGATAACTAGATCTGATGTGAGAAGTGTAAGGCTGAGAGGAAGACCACGAATAGGATGGATGGACAGTGTGAAGAGAGCGCTGGATGTGAGAGGGATGTCTGTTGAGCAAGGAAGAGTGGCTGTGCCTGACAGAAATAAATGGAGAGAAATTGTGAATGAATAAGTGATGACGCAGCCCTGAGGGGATATTCTCCAGCATTTGGTCTGATCAGCTAGTCAGGTCAGGTGGGGGTAAGGGGATGGGTCTGTTATGATGTGGCAGGGGTAAACCAGTTCTGCTGTCGGGCCCTGCTGCGGATGTCACTGATTGCATTGCTCAGTTGACCCTTGTGTGGTGTGGTGCGGTGAGGATCTGTCCTTTCTCCCCTTTGGGGCTAAGATGCGAATGAATGTGTTTGAATGGATGAGTAAATGGGGAGTGTGTCGTCCTGTCTCGGCTACCTCCCCTTCCTTGGGGGAAGCAGCCTAGGTAGATGTATATATATATATATATATATATATATATATATATGTATGTATGTATGTATGCATATACTGCATAAAAGTCTTTGATTCATGCGAAAACATGTTAAAGCTGGGGGTTAGAAGCCATACTTATCCAAATGACCTTTAAAGGTTAGTACATGATCACAGTTTACTACACTGGAGGGCAATTTGTTCCATATTTTTACAACTCTGTTAAAGAAGAAATGCTTAGCTCCAGGCGACTGGAATCGTTTATCAATTATTTTATGCCACATTGCCTCTAGTATAATTCGTGTGATCAGCTGCGAAGTATTTATCAACAGCCATGTTACGGTGTCCTTTGATTATTTTAAATACTTTAATTAAATCTCCTCGTAGTTTGCTTTTAGTTGGGCTAAAGAGATTCACAGCTTCAAAACATTCCTCATATGATTTGTTTCTCAATCTGGATATCAGTCTAGTTACTCTTCGTCATATTCTTTCAAGTTTCCCTGCATCGTTTATGTCATAAGGCGAACGGAACTGGACACAATACTCAGGGTGTTGGCCAACTATAGAGTTATATAAAGGTGAGGATGAAATTGTCTGATTTATTTTCGAACGTTCTACCAATGAATCTGATTAATTTGTTGGCTTTCTTAACAGCCCCCGTACACTGTTTGCTTGGTTTAAGATCATTTATTATAATTCCCAAATCTTTTTCGTGACTGACAATATCTAGTGGAATACTGTTCATGGTGTAACAGGCTTTTCTATTTCTATTTCCAATGTTTAGCATTTGTACAAATATTAACCCGCCCTGTTCCGTCGACGTATGGGTACGTTGCAATGATTTGCATTTGCCAGTCCCGGTGACGTACCGGTACGTCGTGCAATTGCAATGTGCATAATTTCGACAATTTTCAAATTTCGCATTTGATTTGCAGTACGTACCCTCGCATGACCTTCCCCTACCTGCCACCAGGCGGGGACACTGGACGACCCAGCACGACCCACGCTAGCCCACCACTCGTTCACTCACCTGGTAGCAACGGTCCTGCTCAGACATGGCTAAGAGAGGTCTCACAGACAGCGAAATTCAAGTCGCCCTGGACACCTTTACAGGCAACAGTGATTTCCCACTGGACGACGAGGATATGGACAAGGATTATGTGCAGCCAGAGGAGGAAGAAACCACCAGCAGAGATGAGGAAGTTCCGTCTCCCAGTAAGCGGCAGTACGTGACTTACTGTGCTGCTAGAGAGGGGCAGCAGGCAAAGAAGGCACGTGCAGCATCCTATCCCTATCCCCAACGTGATTTGGAACCAGAATTCGAGGACGAGGACGAGGACGAGGACGGAGCTGTGGGACGTGCTGCCACGTGGTATGGATGTGAGGTGATAACTCATCGTGGCCCAGAGCACACACCACGTCGTATGAGCAGGTATGGGCCTAGCATTTTGTTTGGGGAGTTAGGAAGTCAAGTGGAGGGAGTGGGGAGCGAAAGGGAAAGTGCAGGGAGGATTAGGGAAAGTGAGAGTGACGTGAGTGAGTCATTGCTCTCCCTACGTAATGTGAGGCGGCGTAGTGGATCACGTGGGCCAGTGCAGATGCGTTCATTATCAAGTGGGGTTGTGAGGGAGGGGAAAGGTGGGGAGGAACCACTCCCAAGCACGTCTTATGCTCCCCAATATCCCCTAACACGTGGTCGAGCTAGGGTGCGTGAGAAAGCACGTAGTGTTGTCATGGAGGGGGAAGATGGGGAGGAACCATTCCCCAGCACATCTTCTGCTCCCCAATATTCTACTATTTCATCCCCACAGCCCCCTAATGTTCCTCAAGGCCGTAAGGGTAAGGGAAAGGGAAAGGGTAAAGGCAGAGGGAAGAGGAGTGACAGTGGGGAAGCCCTCCGCACTCCTTCTCCCCCATGTCCCCAACCAGGATCTCCTCCCCACCCAGACGAAGGCGGTGATGGGGATGATGGGGACGAGGGATTTGTGTCGTGGAATTGGGAGGATGGGAGTGATTTTTCTCCCCTCATTCTCCCCTTCACTGAGCAGGGGCGATCTGGCTGCATTGCTCCAGGAATTCACCATAATTCCACCAGGTTGGATTTTTTCCACCTGTTTTTCAGTGAGGCATTTGTGGTGCAGATTGTATACCAAACCAACCTGTTTGCAAGCGCCCAGCGCTTAGAGAGTGAAAGATTGGGAACAAGGAGTAGGCATTCTATCATCTATGATTACCCTGTCTCCCTTCCAGAAATGTTCTTATTTTTTGCCCTGGTCCTTTTGATGGGTATTATACGAAAGAATAGAATTCCCGCTTACTGGACTAGGGACCCTGTTATGTTTACCCCAATATTTGGTCAAGTGATGAGCCGTAATCGGTTTCAACAAATTCTAAGTCGCCTCCATTTCTAAGATGCTCATGATCCTGCAAATGCAAACAACACTGATAAAATGAGGCGAATTAGGTTGATCTTTGATCACCTCAAGCAAACCTTTCGTTCCTCATTCTATCCCTATAGAGACCTCGTCATAGACGAGAGTCTCGTGTTGTGGAGAGGCAATATTTCATTTAGGCAGTATATACCTGTCACGGGGTTTTTAAAATAAAAGCTAATGTTATTTAATTGATAATAATGTTCAGTAATATTGCAGAGCAGGGACAATGATTGTCTTGCTATATCAAGCAATGATTATTTACGCTGGCTTACTTCGTCGATTTTCTCAGAACGAGAATTTATAAACTTTCTCAACAGTAAATACCAGAGACTAATTACTCACAAATGCTGATTATTAGTACTGTTAGCCTCTGGAGAAAGTTTCTTCACCCCTGACAATAAATAACTAATACTAATAACAGTATCAGGTTCTTGCTGATGCTTAATTCCTAGGAGGCACAACGGATTTTAAGCTTAATACACAAGACTGGCCTAAGTACCAGTTATGAATAGCAAAACGTTTATGCAAGCTAGGAGCTATATGGGAAATAAGCTTAATTATGGAGAAATGAAACAAGAGTTTACATTACATTAAGCTCAGTAAAAAGAACTGTTAAATTTATTGATTACAAAATAAATTTAACGTTACATTTCAAATCAAATTAATGAGATCGCACTCACTCACTCACACAAGAGCTAAATTCTTATGCCTATGAAAAACACCTTAACTAAGCTCTTAAGACTAGGAAAACGAAAAGAAATACTGGTCAATGAATGCTGTGTATCACCCAAAGAAGGGTGGGAGCACTGGAGAATTGTAGTCTAGTGGAGCTTGGGTGCTAGCTGACCTCTCCTCTCACACTTCTGGAGCACAGAACCTCTCTCTGTCAAAGCAAACACTGGACTGACTCTCTCATGGGAAAGAAAGAAGGCTATCGCCACATTTTTTTAACCCGTCACGTCCCGAGGTTTTCCGCATCTATGACATCCCCCAGTCCCAAGCCTTTTTGGAAAATTTTTTTTTTTGCTAAAACTTCCGCTTAGGTCGAGAAACGAAGGAAAATCACAAAGAGAGTGGTTCCCACGGTCTATAAGTGGTCCGTACAGGTGCGGTTCCCCCCCACAGGTATGGTGTTCTGTAATGGGCTGGATATGCGTTTACGTTTTCTATGGTAAGGAATAATGGGAGAAACAACACACAACACCTCTATATTTATTGAATTTGAACTAATAAACAATAACAGTAACAATATAATCGATTTCAGACACATATATATGAAAAATAAGCATTGTACCATCGCACGAGCATAGCGAGTTTGGTCCGAGTCGTAACATCCTATATGCTAAGTTTCTGGTATGAGTCATCCTATCATTTTTTCTACTTGTATACTTCTGTTTCAATGACATTTTACCAATTACAACTGTTTGTAAGTGTTTTCAGATGTTTTCATTCATTATGATGACATGCAGCATAAGTATAGCGCACATCAGCTTAGTAAGCGCACTCGCTATGACTCGTATTTCAACATACCAAATTGTTTTATCACTTTCCAATTATTTTCCCCTTTACATTGAACCTTTCCTCCACCACTGTAAAGGTTTTCAATTATTTTCATTCATTACGAGGGCATTTAGCGATATGCTAGCGCATATTCACGTAGTAACCACGATCTCAAACACTCGTGTTTCATCATCTACTTTATTTATTCACTCCAATTATAATTTCCCACTTACATTACACACGTTTACACCCCTATAATGCACTGTACATACTTACTGCCATTATTTATTCAAGTGGGCGTAAGAATATCGCCTGAAAATACCCTCGCAAGGAATGTTTCGACATACATAATACTCACACACTTATATACTAATTCACTCACACACTTATATACTAATTATTCACTTTATCACTTGCTGACTTTTATTTTGACTAATACGTGCCTTATTCATTCAACTGAGCGTCAGGAAATCTTATCTTTATACACACGCTATGAATATTTGACTTAGAATATATATCATCACATACAATAATTTGAACTTATATTATACCCGTAAGAATGTCACATAATAATAATTATATAATTACGGGCCGTATTTATTGCACTGAGCGACAGAATATCGCATCATACAACCCTCTCTATGTAAGTTTCAACTTAGGGCAGATTTATATACTTACACACAATGTTTTCACTTATGTCCTACCCGTAGGCACTTTATACTAATATTTGGAGATCCACATGACTGATAATTTCACTGAGCGTCTGTCTGTCGCATTTACCTCATAATTTCAGCGTCCTTTCGCATTCACACCATGCTAAAATTGCATCAACGTGTGATATTCACTAAAACATGGGTGAATACAGAGACCCACGTCACACTGCACGCACTCATAGCGGGTGTCCTTCCTCTGTGTCGTGAGTCTCACCTGGGAATTACTGCACACGTGACACCTGCGTTGGGGCCTAGGTCTGTTGGGCTGGGGAGGGATAGGAGTGGGGAAATGGCGGCCGGATATTCTCTGGGGAGTTTGTGCAATAGGGGCAGTGCGGGTGCGATGTTGGGGCCTTTCAACAGCATACTTTGCAAAGATTTCTCTTGTGAGCTCCCTCATAAACCCTTCAAATGTTGCCTGAACTCCTGTGGTCATGGCGTGAAGGTAGTGGCAATTCAGAGCAGTGATATCTAGTAAGTGAAAGAACAGTTTTTTATACCACTTCGTCGTTGTCCTGGCACACTCTACCGTCGATATCATGGAGTCTGACTGGTCCACGAGGCGCATGTTTATATTGTAATCCATAACACACTTAGGTTTCCAAACACGACGCCTGCTCTCGCTACGGTAATCTACAGAATCAGTACAGTGCATCAAGGGGCGGTGAACCGTGGACAAGAGGCTTACTTCTCTGTTGTGGTTCCACATTGTTGCAAGGATGTTGTTGGCTTTGAAGAAGACAACCTCACTCCTTGCAAGTTTCCGCCCTACCTTGGCCATGTGATGCCGGTTCACCTTTACGGTTCCACAGACTCCCGTTTCATGTGTGTGAAGATAACGAGCGAGAAGAGGGCTAGTGTACCAATTGTCGAGGTACAGAACGTGACCGCGATGAAGGTAGTCTTGTATCATCGTCTTTACCACTGCACCCGACAGTCCAATACTTAGATCTTCTATTATGTCTGTCTGTGCACCGGTGTACAAGACTATGTCTTGCAATTATCCAGTCCTACAGTCACACATAACAAAGATCTTGAACCCAAAACGGTGCCTTTTGCTGGGTATATACTGTCTGAATGAAATATTGCCTCTCCACAACACGAGACTCTCGTCTATGACGAGATCTCTATAGGGATAGAATGAGGAACGAAAGGTTTGCCTGAGGTGATCAAAGACCAACCGAATTCGCCTCATTTTGTCAGTGTTGTTTGCATTTGCAGGGTCATGAGCATCATAAAAATGGAGGCGACTTAGAATTTGTTGAAACCGATTACGGCTCATCACTTGACCAAATATGGGGGTAAACATAACAGGGTCCCTAGTCCAGTAAGCAGGAATTCTATTCTTTCTTATAATACCCATCAAAAGGACCAGGGCAAAAAATAAGAACATTTCTGGAAGGGAGACAGGGTAATCATAGATCATAGAATGCCTACTCCTTGTTCCCAATCTTTCACTTTCTAGGCGCTGGGCGCCTGGAAACAGGTTGGTTTGGTGGACAATCTGCTCAACAAATGCCTCACTGAAAAACAGGTGGAAAAAATCCAACCTGGTGGAATTACTGTGAATACCTGGTGCAATGCAGCCAGATCTCCCTTGCTCAGTGAAGGGGTTAATGAGGGGAGAAAAATCACTCCCATCCTCCCAATCCCACGACACAAATCCCTCGTCCCCATCAGCCCCATCACCGCCTTCGTCTGGGTGGGGAGGAGATCCTGGTTGGGGAGGTGGGGGAGAAGGAGTACGGAGGGCTTCCCCACTGTCACTCCTCTTCCCTCTGCCTTTACCCTTTCCCTTTCCCTTACCCTTACGGCCTTGAGGAACATTAGGGGGCTGTGGGGATGAAATAGTAGAATATTGGGGAGCAGAAGACGTGCTGGGGAGTGGTTCCTCCCCACCTTCCCCCTCCATTACCACACTACGTGCTCTCTCACGCAACCTAGCTCGACCATGTGTTAGGGGATATTGGGGAGCATAAGACGTGCTTTGGAGTGGTTCCTCCCCACCTTCCCCCTCCCTCACAACCCCACGTGATAAGGAATGCACCCGCACTGGCCCACGTGATCCACTATGCCGCCTCACACTACATAGGGAGAGCAATGACTCACTCACGTCACTCTCACTTTCCCTAATCCCTGGACTTTCCGTTTCACTCCCCACTCCCTCCACTAGACTTCCTAGCTCCCCAAACAGAATGCTAGGCCCATACCTGCTCATACGACGTGGTGTGCGCTCTGGGCCACGATGTGTAATGACCTCCCGTCCATACCACGTGGCAGCACGTCCCACGGCTCCGTCCTCGTCCTCATCCTCGAATTCTGCTTCCAAATCATGCTGGGGATAGGGATAGGATATACCACGTGCCTTCTTTGCCTCCTGCCCCTCTCTAGCAGCACGGTAAGTCACGTACTGCCGCTTCCTGGGAGACGGAACTTCCTCATCTCTGGTGATGGTTTCTTCCTCCTCTGGCTGCACATAATCCTTGTCCATATCCTCGTCGTCCAGTGGGGAATCACTGTCGCCGGTAAAGGTGTCCAGGGCGACTTGAATCTCGCTGTCTGAGAGACCTCTCTTAGCCATGTCTGAGCAGGACCGTGGCTACCAGGTGAGTGGACGAGTGGTGGGCTAGTGCGGGTCACGCGGGGTCGCCCAGTGTCCCCGCCTGGTGGCAGGTAGGGGAAGGTCAGGCGAGGGTACGTACTGCAAATCAAGCGCGAAGTTTGAAAATTGTCGAAATTATGCACATTGCAATTGCACGACGTACTGGTACGTCGCCGGGACTGGCAAATGCAAATCGTTGCAACGTAACCATACGTCGATGGGACGGGGCGGGTTAACGGTTAAGTGAGTGAAACGTGCCCAAAACATATCGCTCAGCGGAAGCGCTAATGTCTCACACAAGGACGATCACGTATGACAATGAAAAATTGATTTGACAAAGCTTCCATCCGAATGAGCGGTTAACTGAATGATAAACTGGGATTCGACTTGAGTTCGCGGTTTCCCACAAAAGCCAATGTCACTAGCCGACTCGTGACATTACGCCCCATCAAAATCAAATCTTTTTTCCTTCAGAAACAAAGATTTCAATATGCATACATATAAATCCTATCTCAGTCACACAAGATTCACACTGTGGTGTGTGTGCTAACCTGCTACAGGAGAAAGTCGCAGTCGCCAATGAGCGAAAAAACCTCTCATTTACGTTAATAGAAGCAAGCTTGAGGGAAAAACTCCGTGACGACGGTGAAAATCCTGTACTCAGGTCAAACTGAGCGAAAGTTCGCTACATTTACACTGACAACTAATTGTTGTATAGCGTGGTGTATGTAATACACCATGTAGGTGTGACAGTTGTAGTGTAACTGTACCTATGTAAAATGACACAGTAAATAATAATATGGCGACGACGAAGGCAGAGGAGAAGAGGCGGCAGCATGCGGCAGACGATCAGCTGGCCCGCACAGCAAAACTGCTACACCCATTGCTGTACCTGTAAAATCAATTGAGGTGGAGCATAAAAAATGTCAATGAGACAAAAATTTTATTATGTTACAATTACTCTCTCTGCCTAGCATTCAGTGCTACGACGTACATTCGAGGTCGCCATTATCCCCCTTAACCTACAGTACTTATATTAATATCGGGGAGCTGAGAATCCTTGTGCAAACTCGGGTCTTCCATAGCCTCGAGTCGCCTCTGCGGAGTTCTCACTTCCCCCTTAACCCCTACACCGCGGGCTTGTTTACCAATGACTTGCGTGTGCCCCGGGATTATTTGGGCTCCGACAGACTCTCAAAAAATATTTGCCAAAAATCAGTTATTAGTCCTAGAATAATAAAATTACATATGGTTATGGCACATACCTTCAGCTTTCTCCTGGAATGATTGTTGAGCCTTCATCGGTTACGGTAGGACTTGTGGAGACCTCTAAGTAGGGTAACGAAGTCTCCACTTTACACTTCCCGACAACCCGTAATATGATTACCACAGCCAGATACAAACACTATAAACACTATTCTACAATTTTCAAGTAGTTTGGGATCCATACTAAAAAAAAAAAACCCACTGTGAAAGCAATGGAAATTACGAGTGCGTCTGATCGTCACACTGGCACTAGTTCGCTCTTGGTACTCTGTCATTTATTATTCATAAAACCCCTCACACTTTATATTTCTATTACTATATAACACTTATATATATCTACAGTCTTTATCCATAAGTTTCCTTCAGTAGTATTAGTTTATTGTCACTGTAGGGATTCAATGTCTTTCAGTAAAATACGTAGCATTCACTTTCTCGTCCTGTATACTGGCATTGAGAGTGAATGTCACTTTCATCTTCACTCTCATAACTCATAGCATTCAAACATGCTAGAGTGAAACTTTCACTTTCATTACTCCTAGGGTATATACTCGTATTCTTATAATACTACTCATTTACATTTCTATTTACGTTCTCTATTTTATTTACGTTATTTACATTTCTATTTTATTTGCACTGTGTTGTGCACTGTCACTTGAAATAACTTATAAAACTATTTTCCATTGTTCACGTATATTTACATTCATTACTTTCACTTGCCGTTTACACATTATTTACACATTATTTACAATTCCACTTGCACTGTTTTACTCAATAGAAAGATCGTAGTCACTCTTTTATCAATTGTCAGCCCTTTACCTCTTTCCACACGAGGTTTAGTAGGGGGTAAAGGTCACAGGGCCATTTGCATGGGGGTGATAAAAGGCCTTGAAGTCAGGAAGAAGAAACATACGTACCCTCGCTTCGGAAGATGAGAGTAAACTGATAACGGAGGGCCAGCGTGGAGGCCTGCTTAGGGGTTATTCAGAGTTACCAAAATTAGTTCTTGAAACAGCTAAGTCTAGCACTGAAATGATTGGCAGGAAATCTAGACAATACATTATAAATTTGGTAGTTCCAGGTGAATGTAAATATCACTTAGGCTTCTCTCTTCCCTCCTTACATGTATATTTATTACGAAAATAGATTAGAGGCCTACTTAGGAGATATATATTCAGAGCTACCAATGTTAGATCTTGAAACAGCTTTGTCTAGCACTGAAATGATTGGCAGGAAATCTAGACAATACATTATAAATTAGGTAGTTCCAGGTGAATGTAAATATCACTTAGGCTTCTCTCTTCCCTCCTTACATGTATATTTATTACGAGAATAGATTATACGGCATATTTCAAGGGGGAAAAAAACGGCAAAAATTAGCGAACGAGTGCACGTGAGGTGTTGCCAGGTGATAATTAGCCAATTCCAGGTGTATGGCACTCTCACTTACCTTATTTCTTTCTTGTATATATTATTTGGTATAAGAAAGGACATAGGGCTTATTTCAATGGATGAAATCAGTGAAAAATTCCAGGGAAGATTTACTTAGCGTAGCACGGCCGGGCAGGCGAGAGGATAGGGTAATGGAGGGGGTAGGGAGGGAGTCAAGAACGGGGAGAAATGGCTAAATTGTCAACAATGGATGGGAGTACAGATGAGATTAGGAGTGCTGACTAGTGTTGGACATTGTCAGTACTGATAGATGATACAAGCCCCCATTTGGAAGACCGGGTGAATTCAAAATAACACAGAATCACAAAAGCGACGCCCCGCGGTATGATCCCTTGCTCCCAAGCGTCACGAAAGTGACGCCCCGCAGTTAAGGGGTTAACCTACAGTACTTATATTAGTATCGGGGAGCTGAGAATCCTTGTGCAAACTCAGGTCTTCCATAGCCTCGAGTCGCCTCTGCGGAGTTCTCTCACTTCCCCCTTAACCTACAGTATTTATATTAGTATCGGGGAGCTGAGAATCCTTGTGCAAACTAGGCTCTTCCATAGCCTCGAGTCGCCTCTGCGGAGTTCTCTCTCGAACTTCCCCCTTAACCTACGGTATATGATATGTATGTACAGGCCCTGGACATACTGTGTCCTGTGGGGCCAATGGGCGAGACGTCAGGTCTGCATCCACTTCACCACTACCCTGTCTCTCAACTGACTCAGAGATTACAGGTGTGGTTATGAACGGCACAGGAAGGACACGTCCCTGATTAGTGGTGTTACTTTGACACACATTGCAGGAACAGACAAAACTATCTATGTCTCGTCCCATCCCTGGCCAGAAAAAGTCAGCTCGGATACGGCCCTGGGTCTTCCTTTTGCCCATGTGACCTCCTGAGGCTGAACAATGACCCCATTGTAACACTGCTAAGCGGTACTTGGCGGGAACGACAAACTGCAGTCGAACCTCACCCTCGGGTGTTCGTGACTCACGGTAGAGCCGTCCTTGTTTGCGAAGGAACTTGGCTCGACCTCCCCGGGAATACTTAATCACTCGACCCTTTTGTTTGTTCCGCACGGCAGCAAGTGTCGGGTCAGAATGTTGTTCTTGTACAACAAGTTGACTACACATCAGATCTTGCGGCAATTCAATGATCACTGGGGTGACACAGTCTGGAGCCTCAGCCATGGCTCGTGTTACCGCAGCAGCCGAAGTCTGAGTAGCATCATGTTCGGTGCAACTCTCCTTGACACCGTAAATGTTGCCAATTATAAGGTCAAATAAAGGTTCTGGCATGACTACTGCAAGTGTCGTACCAGTATAAAATGGAGATGCCACCTGGATACATGCCTCAGGGAACAATCTCACTGATCCATCAATAAGGTTTGCATGGATCTGTCAACCTGTATACTGCTCAGGCCGAACTAGACTCTGCTTGACAGAGCAACCTGAGGAACAATTATCTCTCAGGACCTTCACAGGGATGTCTCCCACAAACCCTGGCTGAACAAGGAAGGTACTGTCACCTGTGGGAGGGCCTGTGGAAGAAGCAGCTAGCCACTCATGAGGCTGCTGAATTGATGCGGCAAACATTGTGCCTTGTGAATTATATACTTGAGGGTTTGTACTCACTGCCTGGGAAGATGGAACATTGGCCATCTGTGGAGGGGGGTTCACTGTCACTGTGGGACTAGTGAACTGTGGGGGAGTACCCGTCCTGGTAGGGACGTGACCACCGTGCTGCTGCTGAGGAATGAAGGCTGCGTTCGCTTCCTGCCTCTTTTGAGCTGGTGGTGAAGAAGTTTGTCCCGACGGTCAGTTGCGTGGCTGATACTGATGCTGGTTAGGGTACTTGTTGTACCTCTTCCACTCAGGTTTCTGAGTGTTTTGCCTCTGGTCCTTCCACTGCGGTTTTGGACCTTGGCCATTATTCTGAGAATGGCCTTGTTGGTGGGGTTCAGTCTGAGACAGCTTCCCAGACTTGGCAGTATCTTTTCTGTTCCAGGTGTTTTGCTTACGAGTTTGGTACCCATATGCAGTAAAGAATGCGTCAGCCTTTTCTGCGATTTGGCTGGCATCATTCACCTGGCAGATCTTAAGCTGTGCTATGAGCTCAGCAGGCCACGACCTTTCTAGCTGTGTATGCAGCATAAGGTCAATTATCCCTTCATGCGTGGAAGGAGTTTCATCTTTCTCCATCCACTCATTTAAGTAAGCAGTGAGACGGTCGAGGAACTGAACAGCTGTCTCCTTGTCTTGGAGACGAGCCCGCATGAACTGAACTTTGGCGTCGTCTACTGTGAGACCATATGCCTTAATGAGTGCAGCTTTCATCATCTCATACGTGAGATTATCTCCACGAATTCTGTGGAGAATATCGAGGCAGGGCCCTCAAATAAACTAAGAAATTGGAGCTGCTTAGCTGCCTCATCCAGTTGATACATGTCTACCATGTCCTCAAAACGAGCTATGTATGGCTCGATTCACTCGCCTTCCTTGTATGAAGGAAGCTTGATGCGTGGGGTCGCCAGGACATGTGTAGGAAGAGAGCTAGTGGAGCTTGGGTTGGCTGCAGCAGATGTGCCTGAAGCCAAGGAATCTCGCTTGAGCTTCAAAACCTCAAGCTCATGTTTTTCTCGTGCCTCACGTTCGGCACGTTCATATTCACGTTGTTCCCGCTCGTATTCGCGCTCCTTTTCGCGTTCCTCACGCTGTTCTCGCTCGTATTCGCGCTGAATCTTACGCTCTTCACGGGCATCATTCTCGCGCTGCTGGTCCATATTATGCCGTGAGAGTATGTACTCTTTAATTTCGGTTGGGTCTGTAAGACCCATTTCTTTAGCTTCCTGTAAAAATACAGCGGTAGCCATGGCGCTAATTTATTAAGCAAACCGAAACTGAGTACTGACTGCTTCGCAAACGAATGCTAGTAACACAAGTAAGGAATATAGACACAAGCTAGTAGTGACCAGTCTTATCTAGTTAACTGGAAAAGAATAAAGCAAAAATGCAAATAACTGGGAAGACTCAATAATTAACACAATGGGTACGGTGGGTACCCAGGAGCGAATAAAATCGTCTGGCGTTACCAAAAATAAAGTACTAAATAGAGTCAAGCACTCTATGGATCAATAAAGCAAAAATTCACTTGCTAAACCACCGATCACAGCCATGGAGCTGGACACCATCACCACCGTTGCTGAGATCCATGCCTTGCCATCTGCAGCCGAGGGGGAAAGGGCTGCCGTCCCCGTTTCGCCCAACCAACACGACGTCGAGGGCCCTTCCCCCCCCCCCGTTTTTCCACCTGCTGCTGAGGGAGTGGATCTCACCACTTCCACCACCGATCCGCCGCCTGCCAGCGTCTCACCTGCCCTTCTTCTGCCATCCTCTGCTGAGTCAGACGATGCTCGTGAGCTCCTCACCGCCAGGTTCGAACGCGGCTTAACTCTAGCTCTCAGCCGGGTCCTTCAAGACTCCCCTTTAGGCGTTCCACCTCGCCTTAGGGACTCGGGGGAGCTGGAGTTGTACGAGGATATCAATCACGACTCCGAGTATACCGACGTCTCCGACTCTGATGAGCAGCCTTGAGGTGCTTTTTTTTGCCCAGCCGTTCTTCACCACCGACCATCGCACCTTCCCCTGCCCCTGCCGCCTTCCCCTCGTCCTTCAGTCTGCTGTTCCTGCTCCCCCTCGTCCTTCAGCCTGCTGTTCCCGCTTTGCTCTGAATCGTGAGCTTGATTCCGACTTTTCCCTGACGGGCTCTCTGTTTTCCCGTGCCCCTACATGTGCGGGGCGAATATCAACACACACACACACAACAGTAAACACCAGTAAGCTTGTGCCTACAAACTTTAATGATAAATACCTAAATATGAACTAGTGAGCACTATCTCGTGAATACATAGCTTTAGAGCTAGGAGTTAATATCCTGGCGAGGTCGCCAATTGTCATGGGGTTTTTAAAATAAAAGCTAATGTTATTTAATTGATAATAATGTTCAGTAATATTGCAGAGCAGGGACAATGATTGTCGTGCTACATCAAGCAATGATTATTTACGCTGGCTTACTTCGCCGATTTTCTCAGAACGAGAATTTATAAACTTTCTCAACAGTACACAGCAGAGACTAATTACTCACAAATGCTGATTATTAGTACTGTTAGCCTCTGGAGAAAGTTTCTTTACCCCTGACAATAAATAACTAATACTAATAACAGTATCAGGTTCTTGCTGATGCTTAATTCCTAGGAGGCACAACGGATTTTAAGCTTAATACACAAGACTGGCCTAAGTACCAGTTATGAATAGCAAAACGTTTATGCAAGCTAGGAGATATATGGGAAATGAGCTTAATTATGGAGAAATGAAACAAGAGTTTACATTACATTAAGCTCAGTAAAAAGAACTGTTAAATTTATTGATTACAAAATAAATTTAATGTTACATTTCAAATCAAATTAATGAGATCGCACTCACTCACTCACACAAGAGCTAAATTCTTATGCATAGGAAAAACACCTTAACTAAGCTCTTAAGACTAGGAAAACGAAAAGAAATACTGGTCAATGAATGCTGTGTATCACCCAAAGAAGGGTGGGAGCACTGGAGAACTGTAGTCTAGTGGAGCTTGGGTGCTAGCTGACCTCTCCTCTCACACTTCTGGAGCACAGAACCTCTCTCCGTCAAAGCAAACACTGGACTGACTCTCTCGTGGGAAAGAAAGAAGGCTATCGCCACATTTTTTTAACGGCTAAGTGAGCGAAACGCGCCCAAAACAAATCGCTCAGCGGAAGCGCTAATGTCTCACACAAGGACGATCAGGTATGACAATGAAAAATTGATTTGACAAAGCTTCCGTCCGAATGAGCGGTTAACTGAACGATAAACTGGGATTCCACTTGAGTTCGCGGTTTCCCACAAAAGCCAATGTCACTAGCCGACTTGTGACAATACCCAGCAAAAGGCAATGATTTGGGTTCAAGATCTTTGTTATGTGCGACTGTAGGACTGGATACATGCAAGACATAGTCTTGTACACTGGTGCACAGACAGATATAATAGAAGATCGAAGTATTGGACTGTCGGGAGCAGTGGTAAAGACGATGATAGAAGACTACCTTCATCGTGGTCACGTTCTCTACCTGGACATTTGGTACACTAGCCCTCCTCTCGCTCGTTATCTTCACACGCATGAAACGGGAGTCTGTGGAACCGTGAAGGTGAACCGGCATCACATGGCCAAGGTAGGGCGGAAACTTGCAAGGAATGAGGTTGTCTTCTTCAAAGCCAACAACATCCTTGCAACTGTGTGGAACCACTACCGAGAAGTAAGCCTCTTGTCCACGGTTCACCGCCCCTTGATGCACCGTACTGATTCTGTAGATTACCATAGCGAGAACAGGCATCGTGTTTGGAAACCTGAGTGTGTCATGGATTATAATATAAACATGCGCCTCGTAGACCAGTCAGACTCCATGATATCGATGGTAGAGTGTGCCAGGACCACGATGGAGTGGTATAAGAAACTGTTCTTTCACTTGCTAGATATCACTGCTCTGAATTGCCACCACCTTCACGCCATGACAACAGGAGTTCAGGAAACATTTGAAGGGTTTGTGAGGGAGCTCACAAGAGAAATCTTTGCACGGTATGCTGTTGAAAGGCCCCAACATCGCACCCGCACTGCCCCTATTGCACAAACTCCCCTGAGAATATCCGGCCGCCATTTCCCCACTCCTATCCCTCCCCAGCCAAACAGACCTAGGCCCCAACGCAGGTGTCACGTGTGCAGTAATTCCCAGGTGAGACTCACGACACAGAGGAAGAACACCCGCTATGAGTGCGTGCAGTGTGACGTGGGTCTCTGTATTCACCCATGTTTCAGTGAATATCACACGTTGATGCAATTCTAATATGGTGTGAATGTGAAATGACGCAGAAATTATGAGGTAAATGCGACAGACAGAAGCTCAGTGAAATTATCAGTCATGTTGATCTCCAAATATTAGTATAAAGTGCATATGGGTATAACATAAGTGTAAGTGTATAAATATGCCCTAAGTGGAAACTTACATAGCGAGGGTTTTATGATGCGATATTCTGTCGCTCAGTGCAATAAATACGGCCCGTAATTATATAATTATTATTATTGCAAATGCTTACAGGTATAAGTTCAAATTATTGTAAGTGCTGAAATATATTTTAAGTCAAATATTCATAGCGTGTGTATAGAGATGCGATTTCCTGACGCTCAGTTGAATGAATAAGGCACGTATTAGTGAAAATAAAAGTCAGCAAGTGGTAAAGTGTGTAATATATGTGAAGAATTAGTATATAAATGTGTGAGCATTATGTTGGTCGAAACATTCATTGCGAGGGTATTTTCATGCGATATTCTCACGCTCACTTGAATAAATAATGCCAATAAGTATGTACAGTGCAGTATTGGGGTGTAAACGTGCGTAATGTAAGTGGAAAATTATAACTGGAGTGAATAAATAAAGTGGATGATGAAACACGAGTGTTTGAGATCGTGGTTGCTACGTGAATATGCGCTAGCATATCGCTAAATGCCCTCGTAATGAATGAAAATAATTGAAAACATTTACAGTGGTGGAGGAAAGGTTCTATGTAAAGGGAAAAATAATTGGAAAGTGATAAAACAATTTGGTATGTTGAAATACGAGTCATAGCGAGTGCTCTTACTAAGCTGATGTGCGCTAGACTTATGCTGCATGTCATCATAATGAATGAAAACATCTGAAAACACTTACAAACAGTTGTAATTGGTAAAATGTCATTGAAACAGAAGTATACAAGTAGAAAAAATGATAGGTTGACTGATACAAGACACTTAGCATATAGCATGTTACGACTCGGACCAAACTCGCTATGCTCGCGCAATGGTACAATGCTTATTTTTCATATATATGTGTATGAAATCCATTATATTGTTACTGTTATTGTTTATTAGTTCAAATTCAATAAATATAGAGGTGTTGTGTGTTGTTTCTCCCAGTATTCCTTACCATAGAAAACGTGAGTGCATATCACGTCCATTACAGAACACAACACCTGGCTCGGGGAACCTCACCTGAATGGACCACTTCTAGACCGCGGGGACCACTTTCTTTGTGATTTTCCTTCGTTTCTCAACCTAAGCGGAAGTTTTAGCCAAAAAAAAAAATTTTCCAAAAAGGCTCGAGACTGGGGGATGTTGGAGGTGCGGAAAACCTCGGGACGTGACGGGTTAAAGGCCATCTGTCAGGTTTGGCCCAGTTAAATAGTCGATCGAGGTCACTCTGTGTTGCCTGTCTCTGTAAACATGTGTCAACTGTTATCGATCCACCCGAGCACGTTGCCTCTGAACCCATGCGCATTCAATTTCTGAAGTAGTCTTTCATGGGGAATTTAATCAAATGCTTTTTGAAAATCGAGATATACAGTGTCAACAGACCTGGTCTCATATATACTGAATATTTCAAAGAAGACCAAGAAGAAAAGAATGGATGGAGAGGAAATGGAAGAGAAGAGAGAGGGAGAAATGAAGGTGAGGCTGGGGACAGTGAAAGGAAGGAAGGGAGGACAAAAGAAGGGGAGAGAGAGAGAGAGAGAGAGAGAGAGAGAGAGAAGGTGTGAGAGGAAGTGGATGGGAAGGGAAGGGAGGGGGGAGGAAGAGGAGGGGGACTGGGAGGGAAAGTGAGGAAGCTGAGTGTAAAGGTAAAAGTGGAGATGAGAGAGAGGGGGGGGGAGGGGAGTAAGAAAAGTTTTACGAATTCCCCCTTCGAGCCTGCTGACAAATACATGGGGAGGGAGGGAAGTGGAGGCCTAGAGCTGTAAAGTGAGGGAGGGAAAGGAAAATAGGATGGATAGGGAGTGAGAGGTGGATTTCAAAGGTGGTGGGAAGTGGCCTGGAGGGAAAGTGAGAGAGGGGGAGTGAAAATAATGAAGGGGATAAATAGATGGTGGGGGGAAGGGGAAGGGAGAGTTGTGGATGGAGCGGGAGTGGAAGGGGGAGAGGGAGAGAGAGAGAGAGGTAGGGGGAGGAAGACAGTGGGAAGGGGAGGAAGGGGAAGCAGAGGAAGAAGGAAAGGGATGGGGAGCGCAGGGGAAGTGAAAAACAAGGAAACAGGAGAAAGGGTTGAAGGGGAATATCGAAAGAGTGAAGGAGGGAGTGGGTAATGATAGAGGGGGAGAAAAAGGAAGGAGGAGGAAAGGAGAAGAGGAAGGGGGAGGGGGGGGTGAGGGGGAAGGGGGAGGTGGCAAGTGATACACCAAGGCTTTTGTTCTCGTAACTCCAAAGCACTTCCAAACAGTTCTTTCTTACTAGTGCATTTTCCGCACTTGACACACATTGACTCATTCATCGAGGCCACTTACGGCATTTTCCACATTATTCTTGCAACCTTCAAACGATTTTATTCAGACTGAGAAGCATCCCTCGCACTGGAAGGGGTAATGAAGGATTTAATCTATCCCCTCAGGTCGAAAACTGTATCCAAAGTGGAATAAAATCGTCTGGAGAGAGCAAGAATAAATCAGCACACTATGCCATCTGATTCATGGGTTTAGTATTATCTTGTATGTTTGTTTATGTAGACTGTGTTGATATTACTCCTCCGGTGGTGGTCTGCTGTCCTTGTGACCGCGACTTTGATTCACGGCTGAGGTTGAGTTGAATTTTATCAAAACACACTTTACAGATCTACCGTAAGACCCACCGACAAGTAAAAACACCCCCACTAATACCAATACACCAGTCCTGTATGAGACAACCCTGGGATGTATTCAATAAGGACGGCAGGTATTAACGCCAAAGTAGTGATACAGCAGAAATAAATACCGGTAGGGATGACATGACGTGCAAAGAAAGGTGGTTACAGACTGGGAAAAGTAGTAGTTGACGGGATGCGTCGCGAGGCATTACGAGTGTATATAAATCATGCCATAGTCTGAATCTGTGGGTCTTAGCCCCTTCACTTTTTATTATTCCACTTTCCTTATCAGGTTGCTTTACACTGAGTGACAAGCCAGATGGTTTCCTGTATGCCAAGAAACCATTTACAACGCAAGGCG
The DNA here is from genome assembly GCF_032717465.1 of Coenobita brevimanus. NCBI lineage: Eukaryota > Metazoa > Arthropoda > Malacostraca > Decapoda > Coenobitidae > Coenobita > Coenobita brevimanus. The sequence continues at coordinate 13,272,771 of NC_137030.1, read as the reverse complement.
GTAACCATATAAACAACTCATATGTTGCTTACGTGTCAGCAAGTGGGTTGGCGGTGGGTTAGTGGCCCTTCCAGTAAACAACTAACTCAAAGACAAAGACCACCCCTTTAGGGATTATGGCGTGTGGTTATAGATAGATAGATAGATATATGGATAGATAGATAGACAGACAGACAAATAGACAATTCTTTATTTCATGAAAAGCTGAACACCCGCTTTTTACATAAACAGCACTTAAATTTATACACCCTCCGTGGTGCACTAACCTAGGCAACATATACAGGTTTAATATACAACACATATATATACTACACATACAAAAAAGTAAAGTATATGCTGTTCCTAATTACCCTGATACTACCTCATAGTAATTTCATGGCTTTGAACAAACATAATTCTAGATCTATAAGCATCAAAATTATTATCACTTGAACACCCAACATCATGTGTTAATAATAATTTATGTTCCTTACTTTTCTTACCGGAAACAATTCATCATATGTGTTCACCAAACTTCAGTTAAAAAATACACAAGGTATTTATAAACTTTATATGCAAATCATATCTTATGCCAATTACTTATGCGCTTAAGTGTCATAAGCTCTACCATTCTACATGCTTTATGGTTCGTTTCTCAGTACTTTAATTTCCATACTTTCTGTATTGCCTTTTTGATATCCAACAGCAAACTGTTTGAGGGGAAGGTGGCACGTTTTATTACAAGACAATAAAACTGTGCCATATATACTAAGACAATTTGTAAACTGTTGTCTAAAAACTCTAAAATCAACACTAGAAAATTGTCTTAATATACAACTGAATTCGTTACAAAATTTATTTCCACACCAACTCATATCCTTACAGCTAAGATGATTGTCCAGAATAACAGCTCAGTAGTTACATTCCTTAACAATAACCAGTTTTTGGTCATACAGTCATACGTCGTTCCAAGAACCTGTCATTTTCACCTTTAAAATGCATGCATAGCGACTTGGTGGTATTAATCTCAATATCTATATCCTTGGCTTCATTCTAATAATTCAATAACAATTGTAGGCCTGTAAAGAAGGAACTAGAATGGCTATATCGTCTGTGTAGGCGTAGGCAATTATATTACTCATTACCAAGTTCACATCGTAATTTAGAATATAACACATTTTCAATGACCTTATCAATATACACATTAAAGCGCAGTGGTGATAAGACTTCACCCTGACGTACTCCATTCATGATTCTCCATGATTCAGATATTGTATCCTTATGCCTAGTTACAACCATGTGATTTCTGTACAGATGAAATAACACAATAACATAGAAATGAGGGGTACCAGCGTCTAAAAGCTGACAAAAAAGTTAAAATGGTTGACTTAACCAAAGGCCTCTTTAGAATGAATAAAAGTAGCATATACATTAGAGTCTGAACATCTGTATTTTAAAACTGTTTCCATTAAAACCAAGCATGCTGTTGAATAGATAGATAGGTAGACTACGATGATGCATCAGTGTAGTTTATATATACCTGTTATCACCAGACGATTTTACTCAGATTAGAGGATCACTATGATAGTGAAGGATTTAACGAAGGCCTAACCTCTCTAGTTTTTAAAAATTATATTTCAAGGTGAATAATATCGTATGGAAATAGGAAGAATAAAGTAAATACGTCACCGAACTGAAGAGGTTAAACTCAGCCCGCGATCCATGGGCAATGAGTCAGTAGGGATCTCCAGTGACTAGCTAGGTTGTCTTTCGTATTTTGATTCTTGTTTAAATCGTCAGCTGATTTAATTTTGTTTAGGAGTAATTTTTTGACCGGAAGAGTTAGATGTACGGTATTCTTTATAAATCGCTTAGATAAGAAGAGTCTTTCTTAAGGTGAATGAAAATGTTTGAAAGCAGCGACACAATAACAAGAAAATGCAACATTGTACTGAAGGGGTTAGAACCGAAAATGGTGTTGTAAAGGGATCTACCAATAAGAAAGGAACAGAAGGGATGTAGAGGTAGGAAGAACTGTGACAGAGAAGAGGAAGAAGTGTTGCAAGGGCACCTGCTGATAAGAAGTCCACAAACAGGTGGGATGGAGGTAGAAAGTGCAGTGGAGGAGAAAAGAAGTTAGAAAATAGTTTGAGTGGGCATGGAAGGGGTTCTGCTGAAGGCGAGCGGGAATGCATTGAGGACAAGGTTTTAATAGGCTTATAAGAGATGAAAGATGAAGGAAGGCGAACAGCAATCACTCCGAGAAAGTGGTATGAATCAAAGATATAGATGAATCACTTTTTTATGGAAGAAATGCATTACCCGGACGTCAGTTAACCTATTCGCGGCACATAAGCAGGTATGGTTGTTTTATATCATGGGCAGGTGTATCTTGCTGATGGCAGGTCTTCATTAGTTCCTGGGGGATCTATATATCTCTTTTATGGCCGCAACTCGGTATCAGTGACAACTTTTACACCAGCCAGGTCCTGCGTGGCTACCAAGCATCGCCAGCATACGTCTGTGCGGCAGGAAGGAGTAGTCTAAATTGGTGTCAGTGTGCAACGGATGCATACAATACAGTACACTGAAATCATAAGTACAGACTACGGTACTGTGTTGTTACCTGATTTGTAAGATGCTATCACAGGAATGCATCGCAAGCTTACTTTCATCAACGAGAAAAAATGAAAAATCTCGGAACTGGGAATAAATATAGACATTTCAGAATTCTGCTTTGGGTTGTCATGTGCAGTAGCTGTGTTAGTCTGTACCAAAATTCTTCCATCTGCCATGTTACCATCATTTTAATTATTACATACATTAACGTAGGACAAACTACCGAGGGAAATAAACCATTGAAAATTCTAAGTCGCTAAGTAACAAGACATTTGGGTCAGAATAAACATACATTAGAAAGCACAGCAGGTCTAACAACAGGCGAAAAGTTGCAGGTGACGCAGTAACTTGCGGACATTTGGTCGGTCTCACAGAAACAGGAAACTTCGCAGTAAATATTTCTTTAGGCACTGATTTTGCGTGCTGAACCTTGATATTTTCTTGTATGTTATTTTTATATATTGTAACATGGACAGAGTTTGTATATATAACATGCTAGAGGATATAAAGACCATTATCATCATCATCATCATCATCATCATCATCCGGACCTCCTTGCCCATCCTGGGGGAGAGTGAGGAGTAGCAATGTCCAGACAGCCCAAATTTGCCCAGTCCATTGGGTCACGCTTCATTCACACATCATTCAAGCCCCCGGAATCCTGACTATCGGATACGCCAAAAACATTCACCACGTTCTGTAGCTTCACTTATACGTATCCGACAGAGTCAGTCCGGACGCTGCCACGTTAAAAAGGGGTGCCAAATCCCTCATCATGCACTTCTTCTCACAACATTCATCCAGCCAGCTCGATTTCTCGTCAGTTTCCTAGCCTCACCTACTTCCAAACCTCTCTTCCTCACGCACTCATTCACCATATCCCTCCACCTTCTCCTTGGCCTACCTCGCCTCCTCCCTCCTTGAAATTCGCTCAGATATACCTTTTCACCACTTTATTGTTATCCATTCGCTCCAGATAACCATACTATCTCAGTACATTCTCTTCGATTCCGGTGTCCACAGACTTCCTCACTCCACATCTTTCACGAATCACATTATTTCGTATCCTATCCACCCTCTGTACTCCACATACATTCTTCAGTAGTCCCATCTGCACTGCTGTTACTCTGACTTTTCATTTTCATGCCACACCATGGTCTCACATTCATACGTTAAAGTTGGCACTAACACTCCTTCATTTAACCCTCGCGCAGCTGCAACACTCAAGCCTCTATTTCTTATCAAGGCCTTCATTGAACCAGCTATTTTCTTCCTTGTCACTCTATTTTCCGCTTCTTTTACATTTTCCTGTCTTTTCTATCACTATACCCAGGTATTTGAACTCTCTCACCAATTCCAGTCTCTCTCCATTCACTGTAACATCGCACTGGGAGCCACCTTCTCTCTCAATAACCTTCACATAACACTTATCTACATTTACTCTCAAGGCGACTCTCACAGACATCAGCAAAACTCTGCACTAGCCCACCAAGTTCTTGTCCGGTATTTGCAAGTAGTGCTGCATCATCAGCAAACAACAAATCTGAGATATTCCATCCATCACCATTCATTACCAACGACATGCCCCTCTCCATTACTCGTGTTTTTACTTCTCTCATCACCCCATCCACACACACACACACACACATATATATATATATATATATATATATATATATATATATATATATATATATATATATATATATATATATATATAGAGAGAGAGATAGATAGATAGTCTTGTCAGGAAAAGTAGTACCAACGTTGTGATGTGCAGCATCTTTATTAATCCAGACGTTTCGCAGACACAATCTCCATCATCAGTGGATCTAAAAGTTTAAAAGACAACAATCATCGATCAGTGTCAGGAGAAATAAACAAACCTTTGTACAAAACATAAACTTACATAAAAAAGAAAAAAAACAAAGAGGGAAGCGATATAAAAAGGGGGTAAAGTATAAAAGTAGTATATTTAATCCTTGCAAAATGTGAAGATCAAGACAAAGGCTAACTATGCTAAACATATATAATAAAAAATGAAGTAAAAAGAGTAGGAGTTGACCTGTTAAAAGTAGTTACTGCGTGAATAGTTTATGTTTTGTACACAGGTTTGTTTATTTCTCCTGACACTGATCGATGATTGTTGTCTTTTAAACTTTTAGATCCACTGATGATGGAGATTGTGTCTGCGAAACGTTTGGATTATTAAAGATGCTGTACATCACAACGTTGGTACTACTTTTCCTGACAAGACTAAGGTTCCCAAGAGGAAGATCTATTGCGGATATTTTATATATATATATATATATACACAGGATGTTAAATTGTTAATCCCCCTTGACGTCAGTCGTAGGTGAATTCAAAATCCTGGAGTGGTTTTCTGATGATATATTAAGTACCACCTTATAATCTCCACACAGCCGTATGAACACCACCCTTATTCGCCCCAAGGCCGTTGCTAACTGCCGGAGGAGAGCCGGCTAGGGCTGTGGTGCAGTCTTAAACTCAGGGTTCAGCAGAATTTGAATCAGGCCAGACCTTACTAAGTGATCAATGGTGCCCTACTTAGATCACACTTACAATACACTTACAATGCTATACTTACATACAGCATGTTATTACAGATGGTTACAACAATTTTCCCCCGCGTTAAAAAAAGCGTTTCTCCTGACACAGCGGTGGAAGCATTAAATCATAATGTGGCAAGAGTGTAATTGAATTGGTTAGACGGTTGACTGAGGACTACATGGGAGTATAATAATAAAGAGGTCTTATAGTATAATGTAAGAAGTTGGATACATCAAAGAAGAAATATATTTACACTACATGTCCATGTTGGAAAGGCAAGGAAGGTGATAACTATTAATAATTGCAAAAGCATAATGCAAACAATGCACTATCGTGGTACAGGCTAAGAAAATAACTAGGCATGCAGTATGTGAGAAAGGTAGTGATAGCATACATATACAGGTTTGGTCAAATTTACAAATAAATGTCTTTATATATATATATATATATATATATATATATATATATATATATATATATATATATATATATATATATAGTAAGTACTAGTAACCACTATGATACTTCTATGAGGAATATATAACAACTGAATGCACCACTGTAGACATTATAGTTTATCTTACAATGAAGGCACTGTTTGAGAGTGATTATATATTCATTTCCCTTGTCTTATTTGTTTTTCACTAGTTTTCATGTCCTTGACTCAATGTGTAGTAATTATATTGATATTATTACATTTTGTTTAAATTAGCTCAACTTTCAATTTTCCACAGGAATTCTTTTTTTTTTTTTTTTCTTCAGTATGATCTTCACATGTTCACCAATCATAATGAGTGACACTTAGAACTACCAGTTTCCAGGTCTCTTGGTTGTCGCACTAACCCTGTTGCAACACGGATCTCGTGCAGTCTTTTGTCCATTCGCTTCACACAACAGTATAGGATGCATACAGTTACAAAAAAATCCAATAACACAGAGTATCACTGGAGGAAATACAAAGACTGGATGTACTCAGGAGTGGTTAAAGGCTGAAGAAAACTGGTTCATAAGGAAATTAGACTGATTCAGGAAGTTCAACATACGTAGGCTGTCTGATGTAATGGAGAGATTGTCTGTTGGTAGATGAAAGGTAGTATTAATGGGTTTGAAGATGTCATATTTGTGGGAGCGAAGTGCGGAGTGATAATGTGAAGCATGGGCTCTTACAGACTCAGACTTTACTGTACAATAATCAGGGGCCTTATACAAATCAGTTGCGGATAGTGAGCGGACAGGAGTTCCTGGACAAATAAGACTGACAGGAGTTGAGACACTAAAGAAGAAATAGCGGATGTGATTTAGATGAGCATAGTGCACTTGGAGCTTGGGGGCCGAAACAAAGGTACAGACAGGTTGTACTGAGAAGTTACGGACTACGGCAGATTCGCAAATTAAAACGCTGCCAGGAAAGATTGTTAGGAGGTATTATATGCAGCACAAACTCGAGAGTTGGGTGTGAGAAAAGCACGTCTGTCGAGGTCACTGGAGGAAGTGAAGGCGATATAGAGATGATCATGGGAGAGAAGGAAGTACTCTGAAGAGACAGAGGCTTGTACCAGGGAATTATTGTACCAGAAGGGAAAGGGAATGATGTGAAAGAGGTCGAATGTGATAATAGAACGAAGAGGGATATAAACAATTATATCTTTATTAAGGAATGTGGCTTCTAGTATTGGGTAGTAGTGTTCTAAAGAGGAAAATGAAGTCACAGGAGACAAGTCGAAAGTAGAGTGAGCCCATTCCAATGTAGAGCGAAGGTCAGAGATACCGGTAGGTACTAAATCTAGGGTGACACGACCATCGACAGCATTGAATAAAATACAAATTAAGCTAGAAACTTGGGAGACAAGAAAGTCAAGAGAAACTTGCAAGTTATCTACATGTAAATTTACATAGAGTAGCTCTGATACAATATATACCTTTGGTACTTCACGCTTAATAATCCCGTAAAATTATTTAACGTGTCTGTAACATCATTTAAATGGTGTGTGATCTTGTGTAGCATAGAATGTTGAACACTTATTACTTTGTCTTGAGGCTCTTGGGCATTTGCTATTTGAACTAAGTCTTCTTTAAATCCAGAAAGGTCACGGGTAGTTGCTACACCAAATAATCCACTCAGATTTTCTCCTCCAAGATCAAAGAGTCCACGTTTCACTCGTGAACGGCCCACGGGTGTTTGTTTAGGAAAGGAATCTTGGAGATGAGTGAACTGGTAATGAACATAATCCAGTTTCCAGCAGATGGGTAGGTAGAGTGGGTACCAAAATGTGTCTGTAGGATGTTGATCTTTAATATCTGACAGGAGTCCCTGCAGGTCCTCTAGCTGACGTGCAAAGTCGGGCAGGGCGATGGCCACGGCGGCCAGCGGCTCTAGGTCGTAGCGCAAGGAGACTACATCCTTCACCACCACTACCTCGTCTCCTGTGCCAACCAAGGCCCCAGGCCGTACAACACCGTCGTCCTCACCCGATCCAGACCCGACCAGAGTCAGCACTGCCAGCACGTAGACCCACAACAACTTTCCTATAAAATGAGTTGATGTTAGAGGTGATGTTAATGCAGAGGATGACGAGAGTGTAAGATGACAGCGCTATGCAAGAGACTTTGTGGCAGAACGCAATTTGACACGATAGTTATCAGTAGTAGGGGATGGTGGAGTAGGAGTGTTAGAAGAAAGACTTGAAGAAGATGCATCTCCTTGTTGAGGAGAAGATGTGGCCTCTCCCAGTGGCTCCTCCAAGACTATGCACTTTGATGCACGTCTGAGATCATCTGCATGCACCCATGTTGTCTCTGCCTTGTACAGATCTCTTATTTCGAATTTATTACCCTTACGAGAGAAGACATGGAAGGGACCCAAGAATTTACTATCTAGTTTTGAATCTCAGTCATGATCTAGAGTAAATACTAAGTCACCTATCTGGATGGTAACATCCGAGGCAGCGGCATGTTGGTTACGTACCATTTCTTCATTTGTAAGGGCCAGATTATCCTGAACATATTTATGAATTTTCTGGAAGTTGGACAAGTGGACTCGCACATAGTTATTGTAGTTGTAGATCGGATCAGGTTTGGATTGCAACAATGTATATGGTAGTATTTTGTCAAAGCCATAGATGACAAGGAATGGTGTTTCACCAGTTGACTTATTGATGGATGAATTAATTGAAGCAGCTACCTGCGGAATCCACTCCTCCCAAGTGGAAGTCTGATCTCCCACTAGGTGACACAGACTATCCAATATCTTCCTATTCTGGCACTCTACTAGGCCATTCGAGGCTGGATGATGGACCACTATGTTGCATTTCTTAAGTGAAGACAAATTTCTTCCAGCACTGAATTATTGAACTCTGACCCGTTATCAGTTAAAATTACTTCTGGTGTTGTGAAAGGGCAAATTACTGAATTAATAAAGGCATGTGCCACTGTGTTAGCAGCTTTGTCACGCAATGGAGCTTAGATAACGAATCTAGAGAAATGATCGACTACCGCTAATAGATAGACGAAGGCAGATTCTGTACGAGGAAGCTTCAGATGATCAAGAGTGACAGTTTGCCAAGGCTTTGACGGTACTGGGTACTGCACATAGAAGCAGGTTGACGTTGTTACCTTTCAGTACTGAGTGTTTATAGAGCAATTCATTGTTGAAGATGAAATAAGATACAGGGACTGGTAACTTGGGCAAGGAAGAATCATTGTCTGACTCTAGAAAATATATGACCTGTGACCATACAGGGTCCACACGCTGGAACCCATGTAGTGTCTCATAACTGAACGCTAAGTTTACGTCACAACCAGTTGAGACTGTGGCTACATGCCGCGTGAGGGCATCAGCTACGACATTGAACTTCCCAGGAACGTATTCAAATATCGGATTATAGTCATTCACAGTGACAACCCAACATGCAAGGCGATCGGTAAGGTTACGTCCCTGAAACAGATCACATAAGGGAAGATGATCTGTTTGGATGGGAATAGGATAAAAGTAAATGATGTCGTGGAAATGTTTCAGAGACCAGACCACGGCTAGAGCTTCCCAATAAGTAAACTGTAACTCTTTTCTGCTGAGTTTAACACACGGCTGGCATAGGCAGTGACACGTTTCTTTCCTTCGGAGTCATTTTGCATGAGAACTGCATCGAGGCCTACTCCGGAAGCATCAGTACAGAGAAGAAATGGTTTTGAATAATCAGGGAATGCCAAAATCGGGGCTTGCGCTAGGGCATTTTTCAGTGTTGTAAATGCGGTTGCTTGTTCATCAGCCCACACAAAAGGCACATCCTTCTTTAGCAGTTTTGTTAACGGCGCAGCTATCTGGGCATACCCTTTAGTAAATCAACGATAATGGCCAGTAAGACCGAGGAAACTGTGTACTACATCGGTGTTGTTTGGAGTAGGGAAGTTTGTTACGGCTCTGACCTTGTCATCTGATGTATGGATTCCGTGAGCGTCGACGACATGTCCTAGGAACTGAAGTTTCTTATGTAAGAAGTGACACTTTGACAGTTTGATTTGAAGTCCAGCTTGTTTGAGTCTAGTGAACACTTCGGCCAATTTTTCTAAGTGTTCGTCTACTGAGTGACTAGTGATTATGACGTCGTCTAGATAAGCAAAAATTTAGTGATCTATCATGCCAATGAAAACTGTGTGAATAAGCCTAATCAACACTGATGAAGCATTTCTCGAGCCGAATGGAAGTCTACGGAATTGGTAATGCCCGGATGGGGTGCTGAAGGCAGTGATAGGACGAGATGATTCCTCCATTTCTACTTGCCAGTAGCCACTCAAAAGATCTAGGGAGGAGAAAACACAATTGTTTTCGCCTAAGGATTCCAGCAAATTAGTGAGTACAGGAATTGGAAATCTGTCTGAGACAGTTAGCACATTCACGCGTCTGTAATCGATCACTGGTAACTCACCACTTTTCTCTGGAACGAGAAATAGTGAGCTGTTCCACGGACTATCAGAGTGTTCAATGACCTCGTTGTCCAACATGTCCTGAATAAGATGATCAGCTTGTTGACGTTGTCGTAAACGGTAGGCAGGTATGTATACTGGCCGAGCTCCGGGCTGTAATGTAATTTGATACTGTACTAGGCTCGTTTTTCCCATATTTCCACCGGGTAGGGCTACGACTTCACGATAATCTCGCAAGAGATTAAGTGACTTCTGTATTCTGGGTAATCACTCTGTTTCACATGAGATTAAAGATTAGATGGAATGTCCGTGGACTGAGTAACTGAGCACACATCTGCAACAGAGAGTGGGAAATCTTGGCACACACGCACGGCTACTGGGTATACCAAGAAGTCACCAATCTGTGCCCCAGTTTGTAGCTTAAGTGGGGCATTAGTAGTGTTGGCTAAGCAGAAGTAGCATAAACTATCCTCCAGCACCGTACATAATTCCGACTCATAAGCTAAACCATTCACACAATACGTCTCAGGTAAGGTTAGTACATCCACTCCTGCTTTCGCACCCACAACACGAACAGAGACTTTGGTAAATTTATGCGGCAACAAATCTGTGCACTGATTTGTTACAGCATGCCTTGTCTCTGTGTGTTGTAAAACATCATTCACGCTATGTGGGGTACTTAAATGAGACGTGTCTGAGTCGGCAACTGTGCCACTGTTAGAGGGGTTGATGCGATCCGCAGTTGGATGCTCAGAGGGTGTATCCACCAGTAAATGCTCAGAGGATGTAGTACTAGATGTTAGCGAATTTGGCTGTTCAGGTAGCGGTGTTTTTACCTCTTTACGCTTGGTTAATGGTGGAATCACGTGAGAGTGAATAACTGAGTTTAATTTGCAGAGTACCGGGCGTGGGTATTCCATGCTAGATATCGGGAACCAGTTGATATGTATGCTATGACAAGCTGGTACGAGGGCAATTGATTGCTGAGCCATTGTCAGAAGGCCAATGTTATTATCCACTGGATAATTAAGATCATTTGTTGCCAGAAATTCGGCGTCGAAGGGTTTTAAGGCTTTATCAAACTGGACTTCTAAGGTGACCTTCCCTTTGACCTGAAGTTCTGAGCCATCCACGTCACTTAGGCGAATGTCAGGCGGTTCGAGGAACCCAACCCTTTTAGTTGTTCCCCTAATGTTGTTTAGAGAGGAATCGGAAATCAAATTTACCATAGATCCGGTGTCCATGAAGAACCCCTTCGCTCCATCCTAGAATGACTAGGCTTAAAGAAGTTATGGGTCCCACCTGGCGAATGAGGAGTTGCTCTTCTGTTACATTACTTTCAGGCACCAGCAGATCTTTCGCTAATAGGTTACATTTTTTTTTATGAGCACTCCTCTTCCCCCAGCTGACGGCCCTTAAGGTAATGACACTCGTCATTGGAGTGAGTTGTACTGTTCTTATGTTATTTGCATATAAAACAATGGGATCGTCAAGGTGAGCGCTGCTGTTCCCATGAGCGAAATCGTCTTTGTTTGCGTGCACAACTGGACTCTGGATGACCCACATTACCACAGTGCTAGCATACAATCGAGGAGTGCTCGCTTCGTCGCTCAGTAGATTTGTCACAACCACTAGACTGTGATCGGTACTGTGAGTGAGACCATTTACTAGGTTTGCTTTTCGTAGTTGGCCGCGAACGTGAGGAATCCAATGAAGTAGTGGTGGTGTGTAGTACTCTCGCAGTTCCGCCCGCAGAGTGAGAGGCTGAGGTGTGAGAACTGGCCTGGCGAGTGAAGTCTGATCCCAACCTTTCTACTATGGCCTTTGAGATTAGCTATTTTGTCACTGGGGTTAAAGCCAATTTGTAGTGCTATTTGTCTTTGGGGGTCTGTAAGCCAATTAATAAATCTTAGGTAATCAAATAAATCTCCAAAATTGTTTAGTGAAACCAAAAGCTGTCCATGAACTTCTTCTACCCATTGTATACCACGGAACAATTGGAGCATCTCGGAACTCGTCGCCCTCATGGTAACGGCTGCTTCAATTACTTTTGCCTGTTGGCGAGATATTTTCATATCCTCCTCCATTTGCTTAAGAAGGGTTGTCAACCTTATGAGAGATGCGGCATTGGAGTGTTGACAACAAAGCTTAATTAACTGTTGGCGACAGGCATCAAATGTTTGGCAATCTTCAAAGTGCCCCGCACGAATAGTGGTTCCTATTAGTGACCTGCCTTGATGTAGTCGACCCATTAGATAAGAAAATTTTAAGGGTTCAGTTGTGATTTGCTGATTATAAATGTCATTTTCGACCTCTCTGAGGAAGTCGTAATTGGAAACTGTACTATCCTCTCCTGTAAATTTGGGTCGGTCAATATTGTCCAAATATATGGACTGGGGAGGTGGGGGGTTCTGATTTGCCATCGTAGGAAGAGGGTAAGGCTGCGAAGGTGAGGACGTAGTCACGGTAGTAAACTGAGACGGTGCGTGAGAAGGAAGTGTCGTAGCGGTAGTGGTGTGTATCGTGGCTAGTGGTGGTGTATGTGTAGTAGAAGGTAAGGACAGAGGCTGTGGAGAAGGCTGAGTGACTTCAAGAGAATCAGTTAGAGAAGATGATAGAGTATCTGGTGTCGATATATCTGGATTTAGGGTAGGAGTAGTAAGGTCAATATGGGTGGCAGTAGGTGGAGTAGGAGTAATAGGAGTAGTTGTAGTAGTAGCAGGTAGGGATCTTACTGTATGCTTACTATAAGATCTGCCACTACAAAGATACGTTACGCTATCATCACACACAGGATCATCGGTTTCACTATCAGATTCAATAGGGGAGAGATCTACCCTTTTAAAAAGGGATATTAATAGAATAGGAAGCAAGTATATGAAAATAAATGAACAAATGGATGAATAAGTGAAAGAATGAATAAATGAAAATATTTGTAATATAAGAAGAAATGATTTATATACAATGAATATGAGTGAAAATGAATGCGTTATTTACAGCTGAGTATGAATATGATTGGGAGAAAATGGGATGAAGAAGGAGTGAGTGAACGAGAAATTCTGAGTGAAGAAAAAAATGAGGGACAAAAAATGCAATGAATGGATGGGAGTAAATGATTAAAATATCACAATCGATAGAGACAGCTCGCCATCTCTGTGGAAAGGAATCGATTAATGTGATGAGATAAGAAAATGCATGAAAATGCACATAGAAAAATACTTGTAGTAATATATGTTCGCTGTGGTGGGTGAGTGTAGTGAGCCTCTCGGTCCAGGAGTATCTCCTCCCCTCATGAGCATTGATTGGGCGGAGATGGTGGTGATGTAACTGGGCGGCAGCCAAGCACTGGGCAGAGTGAGAAGCTGATAGGAGCTTGAGGGTGTGACGTAGCTGGTTGTGAGTGGCCACGCTCCCTGGGTGACGTCAGGGCTGTGTGGTAGGTGGGGGGGATGACGTAACGGCGTTGGGCAGCGGTTGGGGGCTACTTCCTGGAATTGGGTTGTGTTTGGGGTTTGTGGGGGCTAAAACTAACCCCACACAGTGTGATGATAATAGGTCACACAGGACTGGCAGTTATGGCAGGTAGTGAAGGTAGTGGTGGAGGCTTATGTGGCTGTGGTGGTGTGGTGATAGGTGGGGTGTTGGTGTGGAGGAAAGTCCCAAAACCACACCAAACCTGCAAGGATGATTCCGTAACCACGGAAGAACCACACCAAAGACTGCAAAAGAGGCTGGAGGCTGGAGCGAAAATAGACTGTGTGTCGTCGTGGGAAAAACAGCAGTGTGGGAAAGTAGACAATACAGCCGAGATCACCCATAGAACACGTGAAATCACTTTAATCTCACCGCCGCCACCAAATGATAAAAATGTCAATCCCCCTTGACGTCAGTCGTAGGTGAATTCAAAATCCTGGAGTGGTTTTCTGATGATATATTAAGTACCGCCTTATAATCTCCACACAGCCGTATGAACACCACCCTTATTCGCCCCAAGGTCGTTGCTAACTGCCGGGGGAGAGCCGGCTAGGGCTGTGGTGCAGTCTTAAACTCAGGGTTCAGCAGAATTTGAATCAGGCCAGACCTTATTAAGTGATCAATGGCGCCCTACTTAGATTACACTTACAATACACTTACAATGCTATACTTACATACTACATAGTATTACAGATGGTTACAAAAATACATACAGTATATATATATATATATATATATATATATATATATATATATATTTATATATATATATATATATATATATATATATTTATATGTACAAAACACAAGAAGCAAAACACCGTCAGGTATCACATCTCAGATTAGGGATGACGCTTGGTACTGAGCGGGTTGAAAATAATATCCACTCACTCCCTGGCAACGAGAGGTCTCAAAAATAAATATGAAAAATAAAGATCATAAAAATAAACGGAATAATATAAAGAATAAAGTAAAATAAGGAAGACGATGTGTACGATGAGATATAAAACTGTCTCCAGAGGTCAGACTGGAGGTGAGTTGGCTGGTTGAGCTTGTTTTTGTGTCCACCCTGCCTGATCTAACAACATCCCAGTCATACAAAATACCCAACACCCTCCTCAAACCACCCTCTCACCCTGTACACTTCCTCATCTTACTCCTGCGCCTCACTTTTTATGTTCGCATGTGCAGAAGCACTGGCATTTGTTATATGGAGAGAGAGAGAGAGAGAGAGAGAGAGAGAGAGAGAGAGAGAGAGAGAGAGAGAGAGAGAGTCGGTGAAAGAACATACAAAGAGAGGATTACTGCAGAAGGCCACTTTACCCATGCTAGAAGCTTTCCAGGGGCTGACCTATTGTTTTTAAGGACACTAGGTACGTCAAGGTCACAGGGAAGGCCAGCCCATAATTTTGACCTCACTAAGACCAAATAGGGTGGAAATGTTAAAGCTCTGACAAGGATGAAGTGCCACCATTTTAGGTCAAGGTCATAGGTTAAGTCCAACTGTTTGACCGTATAACTCAAAAAGGTTTAATTCAGACTGGTCCAAACTACGTGCAATGGTTGAGAATCAGCCAAAAATCAAAACATGCGATTTTAAAGAATAGGTCAGAGGTCAAGTTCACAGTGAAAAGTTTTGATATGACTAGAATCAAACTCGGGGGAAGGGTTGACAGCCAAGCAATGATGAAATAGGATGAAATCATATGATTCTGAGAACACTCGATCTGAAGGCAAAGTTAGAAGGCAGGGGACTTACTAGCTCTTTTTCTTTTGGGATTTATTTTGCATATTACACGATCACATTCTCATGCAAGTTATCTATATCTACTAAAGATTCATATAATTTACATCACTGACATACAGGAGGATATGAAGATGTAATACACAAAATAAATCGCTTAAGAAAACCTTCACGAAAATTCCTTAACCAACGAAAAAACTGATTACAAGATTTCTCATGGCTGGTCACGGAATACCAAGTGTGAGAGAGAGAGAGAGAGAGAGAGAGAGAGAGAGAGAGAGAGATTACCACCTAAGAAAAACAGAGCAAAAGTCCAGGGCAAATACACAAGGCAATCAGGTTACATTTGTTTTTATCTCATCTAAACGATTTTTATTTCTAGGATGAATACAATATCAGATGGAGCTAAGATTCCAGGGGCTTGAATGGTGAATAAACTAGTGTGTGGCCCATTTAATTAAGAATGCTTAGGAGAGATTTAATATTAGATGGTTTAGATTTAGGCTTCATTGCTCCATTCCCTACTAAAATTCCTGTTTAAGCTGAATATAATCGTCTGGATGCAGCAAGAGTAAACCAGAGTTTGAGTCGTAAGAGCCTAGAGATTGAAAAGTATCCATTCACTCCTGCAGCCAGAACATGTCTTACCTTAAACTTACTTTTAATCTTGCTATCTCATAGTAATATTTAGATTTGGACAATTTTTTTTTTTTTTACACACACAAAAAATAGATACAGCTTCCAAAAAAGTCGTTAAATAATTCCGCGGCAATAAAAACACTTTAAAATTAGACCACCGTAAGGATGGGATCCTCAACGAAGGATTTTGAAGGGCATATCAGATATATCCTACATAAAGCCATTCAGTACAAGACATTTCACCTTGACTAAGATCTTCAGGATAAAAAAAAAAAAAAAAAAAAAGTCTCAATACACCCCCTCAGTGTGTCGCGCCACTTTAAGTACTTAGCATTTTGAAACGTTAACGAAGACTAGTGATATATGGGCTACCCAGTGATGGTAGATCAAATGTTTTTTCCTTTGTATTTATTTGTATCCTAAGCGTTCATAAAGAGACACAATGCAGGATGTTATATAGGCAGAGATACAGCCATAAGCAAAACTTGACCTATTTTTCCTAAACACAAGTACCATATGACGCGCACCATAAAAGACTGTGAAAAGAAAATAGTCCTTGTCACCTGGGAAGGAAGGAGGAAATAATAATGAAGATAGTACACATTGCTGGCAAAGGATTACTGGCAAACTTTTGCTCATGGCTGTAGCGACGTATTTGATCCATTAGAAGGAATTTCTTCACCTCCATAACCATCCATACCCAGTGGCGCTAGTTTTTTTTTTTTTTCCCCTTTCCCGTGGGGTTTGGAGCACCTCTCTCTCTCTCTCTCTCTCTCTCTCTCTCTCTCTCTCTCTCTCGTCGATCGTAGGTAAATCCAAAGTCCTGGTGATATTGGGGATATGTATTACACAAGTACAACACAGGTCTTGCCCCCACCACGCCACCCTTGTCTATGGCCTGCAAACCGGCCTTCTTCTATCTCTCTCTCTCTCTAGAAAAAGACTGTGTAGGCAGAATTTCACCTAGACCAGATCTTAGGCAAGGTAATTAGGTCACGTACACCCTACTTAGAACACACTTACATACTACTGGTTTACAAGTGCATACAAGTCTCCCCTCCGCCATGGATAAATTGTGTTTCCTG
Organism: Coenobita brevimanus; assembly: GCF_032717465.1. NCBI lineage: Eukaryota > Metazoa > Arthropoda > Malacostraca > Decapoda > Coenobitidae > Coenobita > Coenobita brevimanus. The sequence goes on along the minus strand of NC_137030.1, from coordinate 13,255,740 downwards.
ACACAATGGGATGAAGCAGCTTAGGTATACTGCGGTTGGAGACATGAATGAGTTATATGGTAAGGGTGTAATTAGATAGATAATATAGTTAACTTCTGACTGCACGGGAGTATAACAATGAAAGGGGCAGAATGCTGTAATGCAAGCAGTTGGATCCAATAAGGAAGGAAATATATTTACAGTGCATGGCCATGTTAAAATTCAGTGAAAATTTACGATGTTACTGGGTGTAAAATTAGAAGGTATTTAATGTATTAATTTAACAAGTAATTAATAATGCATGGAGCATGTGATCAGTATAGTAACTGTAGGAACACACAGTCTATTATTCTTCACAAGTTCACGGTTGAAGTTCATTATATAGGGTTAGTATTGAAAATTATAATAATACATGGAATAATGAACATATGGCAGTTGAGTACACAACAGCTGATTTCACAAAAACTGTCTTTGAGAGTGATGTCTCTTAGTTATTAATTAACTTCCACACATTTACTATTCTTTTCTTATATCTACTATATCGTTCTTTATGGTTTTGATTCACAGTTCAATGTTCATGTCAATATTATCATTGAACTTTGTGGTAGGTGGGGGCGCTCACCATCTACTCACTCGATGTAGTACTGCCCTCGGGTGTCTGACCTTTCCTCTCCTCCATCTTTCTTTCCTTCCATCCTCTTCTGTCTTTCTTTCCTTCATTCTATCCTAGTCCATCTGCCTATGGGTTACTCTACACTCCCTGTTTTGTCTTTCTTTCCTTCATTCTTTCCACTTCCTTCTGTCTTCGGGTGACCCTACATTGAGTGACAAGCCAAATGGTTTCCTGTACACCAGGAAACCACTTACAACGCTAGGTGGTAACTATATAACAAAATTTTGGCGTCTGGTGGTTTAGTGGATAATTACAACGCTCCAGTCGGATTGAGCCAGTGAAGGTTAATATCCAAGGGATGGTTGGGGTTTATAGTTCACATGATGCCACTCAGGGACGATTGAGGCTGGTCACTCTCATCTAAAATGTCAGGACAAACTTGCCTAGCCCTAGGGTTAAATGAAAGAATGAATGAATTAACATAATAATAATAATAATAATAATAATAATAATAATAATAATGATAAAGGTAATAATAATAAAAATAAAAATAATAATAATTATAATAATAATAATAATAATAATATTATAATTATTATTACAATTGTTATTATTATTATTATTATTATTATTATTATTATTATTATTATTATTTATTATTATTATTATTATTATGTGTGTGTCTATGTAAAATTATTTATTTATCTATCTATCTATCTGTATACCTATCTATCTATCTATCTATACCATCTCAACTCATCAGCTGTTTGTGTGTCCACTGCAGGACCGGCCTATCCCGACCGAAGTGGGGACGATACAGCCAATGTATCTCTACCAAGTGGCTTAGGCTGTCTGGTAGAGATTGTATGTAGGTTGAGAAGTGCTTGTAAGTGTAATTTTAGTGTATATTATATATCCATCCATCCATCCATCATCCAATCCTACATCGCCCCATGAGGAGCGTAAGAGCCCGGAGCTAGGAAGTTGGTCTCGACATTTAAGATAAGAGTGACCAGCCTCACTTATCCCTGAGTGGCATTACATGAGCAATCAACCCCAACCATCCCTTGGATATAAACCTTCATTGGCTCAATCCGACTGGAGCGCAAGAATTACCCACTAAACCACCAGGTGCCAAAATTTGGTTATATTGTTACCACCCAGCGAAGTAAATGGTTTCCTGGTGTACAGGAAACCTTTAGGCTTGCCACTCAGTGTAGAATCACCCACAGGCAGAAAGAAAAGGAAAGAATGAAGGAAAGAAGACAGAAGAGGGAGTGTAAAGTCACCCGTAGGCAGAGGGACAAGGAAAGCATGAAGGAAGAAAGACACAAGGGGTTGGAAGGAAAGAATGATGGAAGAGAGGAAAGGGCAGACACCCGAGAGCAGCACTACAGTGAGTGAGTGGATGGTGAGTATATATATATATATATATATATATATATATATATATATATATATATATATATATATATATATATATATATATATATATATACACACACACGCAGGAGATGACTGTAGCACCAGTTGAGCAGGGCAGTGCTCCCAATGTGGATGGAAAGCTGATGACAGGGAGGCCTTGGAGCTCCCGTTTCATCAGCCCTCGGGACAAGTTCCTGACCATCCTCTTTGGCTGAACTTTTTCAGTGTTTCAGTAACACAGAAAGTAGGCAGCACGCTCTCCAATACAGGTCTCTCTAACTGTCAAAACCAAAGTATTTGCACCTGCATGAACATGACACACTACACATGGAGTCTAATAACCAAACCTCGGGGTCCCAAGGGGGGATGACCATAAATGCCCTCACCATTTGCCTCTCTCCCGGTGACGACTCAGTGAGATGCCTGGAACCACTGTCTGACTCACTTCTTCAACATTCACAGCCTTTCCTCTATCATTCACTCTGTTGAGCACCATCTCTCCTCCTCTAAACCTCACCTTCTCTTCGTAACTGAGACTCAACTGTCTGAGGCAACTAACAGCAAATCCTTTTCTGCATCCTCCTACTTTATCTATACTATTTCAAAGCCAAAGGTGGCTGTTGTGTATTTGTACGCAGCAACGTATCTTGCCCTTATGTTCCTAAACATGATTCTTCTGAATTCTCTACTCTCTGGCATTGGCCTTCCTGTCATTCTTCGACTAAATATATCTATGCTGTTTACTTATCACCTTATTCTACTGAATATGAAAAATTCTTTGACTATCTTACTTCCATGATGGAACACATCATATCCATTTCTCCTTTCTCTGAAATCTCCATTCTAGGAGATTTCAATGTTCACCACCACCTTTGGCTCTCCTCTCCTTTCATTGATCTACCTGGTGAACAAGCCTACATCTTTTATATCCTTAATGACCTAGTGCAGCTTGTACAGCACCCTACCCATATCCCTGACTGCCTTGGAGAGAATTCCAACATACTTGACCTCTTGCTTACAACTAATCTATCTACTTATGCTATTAGTCTTTCCTCTCCGTTGGGCTCCTCTGATCACAATCTTATTACCTTAACGTGTCGTGTCGCTGCAGCATGGCCTGTGCACCCTCCAAAGAAACGTCGGTTGTGGCACTTTGGAGCTACTGATTGGAAGGCCCTCAGGGAGTACTTCTTTGATTTTCCCTGGAATGATTATTGCTTCGATGGCCAGGAGCCATCTGAGAGTGCCTTGCGCATTACATAGGTTATTCTTTCAGGCATGGAAGCATACATTCGCTTCTCATATCCTTCCAGTAATGCAAGAAAGCCTTGGTTTAATTATGTTTGTTCTAATGCTGTCCACAACAAGGAGAACGCCTATAAAAGGTACCAGATCACATCCACCCCTGAATCACATGTTTTTTTATGTTTCTGCCCGGAATCATGCCAAGTCTGTCCTTCACTCTGTTAAAAATAATTTCATCCGCACTAAGTGCTCTCAACTCTCCAACTAGAATTTATCCAGCTCCTTCTGGCACCTTGACAAAAACCTTTCTAACAACTTTATCATCCCTCCATCACTTCCCCCCTCCGACTTCCTCAAGGCTGACATTAAAATTTCTTCAGCTGATGTATTTTCTGCCATCACTGGCCTCAGTACTAACAAGGTAAACGGGCCTGATGCGGTCACTCCTGTTGTCCTCAAGAGCTGTGCTTCTGTGCTTACACCCTGCCTAGGTACACTCTTTCACTTTTGTCAATCAAATTGTACCTTTCCTTCTTGCTGGAAGTTTGCTTTCATTCAGCCAGTCCTAAAGAAGGGTGACCATTCCCAACCCTCTAACTATAGCCCAATACCTTTAATAGTCTGTGTCTCAAAAGTTTTCGAGTCTATAATTAAAAAATAAATAAATAAAGCCTCTTTCCTATCATAACCTCTTTCTGATTGGCGGTATGGGTCCGTCAGGGACGTTCCACTGGAGATCTTCTCAACTAACCTAACCTAACCTTTCAGACTCCTGGTTATCCTCCTTTCGGGACTTTGGCGAAAGCTTTACCACTGCACTTGACATCTCAAAGGCTTTCGATCGAGTTTGGCACAAATCTTTAATTTCCAAACTGCCCTCTTACAGTTTCTATCCTTCTATCTTTGCCTTCATCTATAGCTTCCTTTCTAATCGTTCTGTAGGTGCAGTTGTAGACGGCCATCGTTCTTCTCCTAGATCTATCAACAGTGTTGTTCCTCAGGGCTCTGTCCTATCACCAACTCTTCTTGTTATTCATCAATGACCTTCTAAGATGTACATCTAACCCTATCCACTCATACGCTGATGATTCCACCTTTCACCTTAAAATTCGTTTCTTGCAACGTCTATTGCAGCATTTACTTCAACAAACAAGGGATGATGCTATGGCACACCTAATGTCTGACTTGGCTCGTATCTCTGACTGGGGTAAAAATAATCTTGTTTTTAATACATCAAACACCCAGTTCTTACACCTATCAACCCGACAAAATCTTCCACAAGAATACCCACTAATGTTAAATAATATTCAGCTTAATCATGCATCATTCATAAACATACTTGGGGTTTCATTCTCTCGGGACTTATCTTGGAAAGATCATATTACATCTCTTGTAAAATCTGCTTCCAAGAGATTAGGTGTGCTAAGCCGACTCCGTACCTTCTTTATCCCTGCATAGTTGTTGACTTGATACACGGATTTTATTCGCCCCTGTGTAGAGTACAACTCTCATGTGTGGGGAGGTTCCCAACATACAGCTCTTCTCAATAGGGTGGAGTCAAAGGCTTTTTATCTCATTAACTCCCCTCCTTTTACTGGCTCCCTTCTGCGTCCCTCTTCGCTGCACTGTTGCATCTTTATCTCTTTTCTATCACTACTTCCATGGCCACTGCTCCCCTGAACTCTCTGCTTGCATCCTTCCACCTCTACGACGAGCACGAAGCATCCGTGTAGCAACAAACTATCATCCCTTTTCTGTCCAACTTTCTAATGCAAGAGTTAACCGTTACTCCCAGTCCTTCATTTATGCAACAGGTCAACTCAGGAACTGTCTCCCTATGTCTGTATATCCTACTTCCTATGACCTCCAGTCGTTCAAACGCAGTGTTTCCAGGCATCTCGAAATGAACTGATCTTGAATTTGTCTTTTTTTTTGTTTTTTAAGCAGGAACGGTTTGCGGGCTCCTGGCCTTTGGTTCGTTCTTCCTTGCATATACATATATCTATCTATCTATCTATCTATATATATACATACGTATATATATATATATATATATATATATATATATATATATATATATATATATATATAACCAAATTTCCATCTCATTTATTATATGTCCATTTATCTCTTCTGTACCATGAGTTGCTGGCTTAAAGTGTTCTTGTTTTTCCTTACAATGACCTGCTAGCCTTGTTTATTCCTTACCACACCCGGCCACCAGGCAGCAGTGTGACCTACGCCCCTTGCTGCGGCAGTTACTGTCGCTCTGGCATTGGTCGTACTAGTGGATGCAGACACGCCCGAAGGAGTTGGGGTCCGGGCACGTCAGCGATCTGGGGAAAATGGGAGAAATGGAGTTCCCCCGAGCTAAGCCCTGTATTGGACTATATAGCCCCGCTAGGGTTACAGGAGCGAGCTACCACTCCCGGCACGGCAGCCCGGGCGAGGCTCGAACTCGCAATCCCCCGATTACGAGTCCGGCGCGCTACCACTGTGCTACCGCGCCCAGCGATCTGGGGAAGAGAACCTGACAAGAAAAACACCCAACAAATATGATCCCAGACCTAGGAGGAATTACAAGGAAAACACTCAAATATTTCCCCAGACCGAAGAGCACTAACAGGGAAAACTCTCGAATATTCTCCCGGACCGAAGTAGCAGCAAAGAAAACACTCAACCCAGACCAAACATCAATTCGTCAGTATGGGAAAAGAAGTTTGTACTTTTTTGGACTGCAAAATCATCATAATTCCTAGTCTAACAGTTCTGACACTCTAACACATTGTTGTGAAAAGTGTGTTGGGTTCCTGACATCGCATCACTGGGTTTCAAAAGTTATTGGTCACTGTTCTATATTTATCGTAAGGAAGTGGATCGCTTTGAATGTCCGCAATAGTACCTGACATGGAAAGCAGTCAATAAATAATATTCCTCAAGACCGTACAACAGATAATCAGTCTGAGAAAACGAAGAATGAGAAAGGAAAGGAAAGCACTGGCCAGGTAATCCTCCAGACCAAAGACTAATTCGTCACCTAAGGAAGAGTAACTGACAAGGAAAGCACTCAATACTCCCCCCAACCAGACCGAAGCGCAATTCATAGATCAGAGTATGAGTGTTAGTGTAATCCTGTGTGTTTGGAGTCTTGGCATCACATATTATTTCTGTTTATTCTTTCACGTTACACCTCCGTATCTCCTCGTATATTACTGATGCATAACGGTATCAAAACAATATAAATAACTAGTGAGTACAAGTATGTAATACTTATAATAACTCGCTAAGAAAAAGGTGCTACGAAGCCTCCCATGTCACTTACAATACAGCAAAGGAATCAACAAAGACTGCATTTCCCTAAGCCAAGGAAGATGGCTGGGGAACTTCAGCAGCAGTCTGAGGAAAGGACATTAAACGTCGAAGGAAACCACTCAACAAACATTCTCCCCGATCGAATGAGTTGTGGTCTGGGAAACTGCAATCATGTGACAAATAGCAGACCGTAACTGACAAGCGAATCACCCAACACTGTCCTAGACCAAAGAGCAATTTACCGGTCTAGGAAAAGAAAAGCTTAACTGACAATAACAAAAACATTCCCCCACTGTTGTGCGACGGACTCAGGGCAAGGCAACGACCTATGAGAAATATTAACTGTTACAAGAATGCATTTGTACCGTAGTGTTCTGGATATTGATCTCTTCTTTACTAATAAGAGAAACCAAGCATGGCATTGAGAGATGGAGTGGAGAGATCTGTGAGAGAGAGGCCTGTGAGGTGGAGGTAGGGCAGCCAAATGGTAGAGGACACGGCGATTGGAGGCGATTTGTGTGTGGCCATCCCTTAACGGATTAAGGCATCTGGGTGCAGGTAGACAGAAATTTGAGTATGTCTGAAGTAAAACCCAAATACCAAGTAATTTCGTTACTAATAGACGAAATATATCCGAGTCACCTAGGTACCCTTGTAATATATGCTATAGTTGCGCTCAGGTAAGCTGTCAGATGAAGCTTACAAAAGTTTCATTTATAAACTAGTTGCCCTAAGATAAGTAATTTATCAGTTCAAGTTTACAAATTTATTTTAGCTAAATCATCTCTGACTGGGATTGTGAGAAGAATATGCTAATAGTTTGTTGATTAACTAGACTATTTTTACAATAATTTGGCCCAGATTTCATATTTTTGTAGCTTATTTCGCGTAGATCAGTAGCTGAAAAAGACAATACTATGACTCTACATCCATTCCATAGAACTTCTTCGTGACTAACATATTCCATTCTTAAAATATAGTTACAACACAGCGTTCAAGAAGAGGACAGCAGTTTTAGGCCATGGGAATAGAGAATATAATTCACTACGATGACGTATTTTGTATTCGGTTATTGCTATTACCAGACAATTACATTCGGTAACTGGAGGAGTTAGACACGATGCTCATAAACCCTTTCACAGCTGAGACCTTTCATACAGCTATACAACCACTGAAAATAGGCTTGATAAGGTCATTTTCTCCTGCTGTGTTACATCTCTCAAAGCCAGTCCGTCGGCATTCCTTTTTGCAAGTGCTGAAGGCAACACGGAACTTTTTAAATGTTTGTCCATATAATTTGAAGCCCAGAATGATCGATGGCTAAGACGGTAATATTCCCTCCTGTGGTTAATGAGGACATCAAGTGGACGAGTAAGTCATATCCAACCACTCCCTCTTCGTTGAACAAGGGCGGGTACAAACTCCCCCTCCTAGTAAGAAAACATCGTGAAGTGATTGACCCCATACCGTCAGATTCTCTACTAAACCTACCATTACCAAAGTGGGAGCCCCTTTACAACAGCCCTCTTGAAAATGATGTGGGTTTCGTCTTCCACCTACAGAATACGTTCTGAACAAAAGACCAATGGATTATGAAAAGAATAAAATGAGGAAATCAGGGGGCATGATGTGAGAAATGTGTCAGCATGTCACGCGTGAGGAGTAAGGAGGTGTCTCGCCCACGTCATCTGACGATCTGACCAGCATCTACTCAGTGATACAACGACGCATGTGCTAACTGCTGCTTCACACTTGGCTCCGTTCAATTATCTTCCTCGTGAACAAACCCTTTTCAGAACACCTTTAGCACAATCACTGTTAAACACTTCAGTTCGGCAACGTATATTTTATTTTATGCCTGGTATATTCAGATCTATTATGAAGAGATTTTTCGAATATAAAGGGGTTAAATGTAGAATACGAGTGGTCTTTCCTAAGCTGAATAAAATAGTTTATAAGTAAGAAGATGAACAAGACGTCATCGAACTGAAAAGGTTAAAATACTCACCAATCACATTAGTTATGGCCAATTATATACTGATGATAAAAGTAATATTAATAACTACCTCCGATTTTGGTACTGAACAAGATGAGTCTCTTTCGCGAGACTTTGAATAAACATAAATGAAACCTCGGCCTATTGCCAGTGAATTATTTGAAGCAGCATGCCTTGTATTTAGTTCAGTCCTTTGACTCTCTCTCTTCTGGTGGCACAAGTTTTGCAGTTTTGTTTCCCAATAGTTCATATCAATCCCGTCTCCCTGATGTTGCTAGTATTTTCAGTGCAGAATTATTTGCTCTTTTGATTTGCTGTTAGGTATATTTTTTCTTCACAGATCTCATCTTTTGTTATATTCACGGACTCCCTTAGTGCCCTTTTTAGCCTCCAGACCATTCCCGCAGCCAACCAACTTGTTCTTAAAATTCAGGAGTGGTTGTACAGGATTGCTACCACGAAGAAAGTAGTCAGCTTTTGTTGGGTTCCGAGCCATGTTGGTATTGCAGGAAATGAACAGGTGGATTTTTTGGCCAGGTCAGCAGCGTCTAACACATTATCCTCCAGCTGTCTCCCAGTAGGTGACTTTTTTCCATCTCTCTCTTTGTCGCTTAAGCGCGATGGCAATTGGAGTGGTCCCGTGTTACTAATAATAAGCTGCGTTCCATTAAGCCCACTGTTTCGCCTTGGTCATTTTCCTCCTATCCTAACAGACGGTGGGAGACAGCGTTAGCACGTTTGCGTTTAGGTCATACCCGTCTTACACATGGCTATTTGATGGCTGGTGGAGTACCTCCTCTTTGCTCCTACTGTCAGATTCTACTTACTGTAGAGCATCTCCTACTGGACTGCCCTCGATACTCTGCTGAGCGTCACCGTGTTTTCCCTTTCCTTGATAACTTACGCCATCCACATTCACTTGCTGATCTTCTGGGTGAATCCACCCACGTTTCGGTTACCGCTCTCATATCCTTTTTGTCACGTATCCGTATGCTTTCCTCCATATGATTGCTTTACCTGACCGATATCAATGATTTCTTCTTTAGTGCCATATGGCCTTTGCTGCCTGGCACTAGTTTTCCTATTCAGTCAATCAATCAATCTCCCTCTCTCTCTCTCTCTCTCTCTCTCTCTCTCTGTAACGTCTTTCTATCTTTTTCATGTCTTTATTCTCTCATTCTTTTTTCACGTCTTTCTATGTATCTTTATTCACGTCTTTGTTTTTTTCGCTTTTCTTTTTTCCCGTCTGTTTTATTTCATGCTTTTTTCACATATTTCATGCATTCTATTGCCATGCCTTTCTTCCCTTTTCACGTCTTTTTTCTTTCATTTTTTTTTTCACGTTTCTTTCCTCCTATCTTTCTCTCTGCTACCAAATAATGTAAACACGTAACACCCATGTCGCGTTTTTTCATCACACATGCTTGCTATCTCTTAATATATTCAGCTCCGGGTAGACTTTTTCGAACCGCAGGAGGTTATACTTCTCTCTACTTTATCGCCTTATCACTAGACGTCCTTCCTGTGATAAATAAAACTGGAAAAAGAAGGAAGAAGCAAAATTACGTCACCGCTGTGGAGGCGCAAAACAGCTTGGGGGAGAACTATTGAATGAAATATGAGGTAAATCAAAATACTGATAGTCATTGCTTCAATTTCTCTATGATCAGTGATATTGATGATGACGATGATGATAATGATGATGATGATAATGGTGATAAGAATACTAATAATAATGATAATGGTAATAAAAATAATAATCCATTCATTCATTGAACTTCTAATCCTAGCTTGCCCCATGAGGAGCGTAGGAGCCCAGGGCTAGGCAGGTTAGTCCTGACATATAAGATGAGAGTGACCAGCCTCACTCAACCTCACTCATCCCTGAGTGGCATTACGTGAGTAATAAACCCCAACCACAGTTTGGATATAAACTTTCATCGGCTCAATCCTATTGGAGAGCAATAATTACACACTAAACCACCAGGCGCCAAAATTTAGTTATATGGTTACCATCCAGCGTAGTAAATGGCTTCCTGGTGTACAGGAAACCATTTGGCTTGTCACTCAGTGTAGAGTCACCCACAGGCAGAAGGAAGAGGAAAGAATGAAGGAAAGAAAGACAGAAGAGGATGGAAGGAAAGAAGGATGGAGGAGAGGAAAGGGCAGAGACACTCGAGAGAAGCACTACATCGCGTGAGTGGATGGTGAGCGTCCCCACCTACCATCACTAATAATAATAATAACAATAATAATAATAATAATAACAATAAAAAGACAGCAAAACATCAACAACAAACCAGGAAACAGTAATATCAATATTACTACTACTACTACTACTACTACTACTACTACTAATAATAATAATAATAACAGCAACAACAACAACAACAACAATAATAATAATAATAATAATGATAATAATAATAGTAATAATAATAATAATAATAACATGAACACAGATAAATAAAAAAATAATACAGGGATAGTTTCAAAAGTCCAAAGAAAACACAGATAACAAAAAACAGACACAAATAAATGTAGAATAATGGCACAAGAACACTTATTTAAAAAGTTCAGAAAAAGCATAAAGCATATACAGTCATGAGCAAAAGTTCGCTGACAATCTTCTGCCAGCACTGTGTTCTGCCTTCCATGTTCCTCATTCCTCCCCAAATGACAAAGGGCATACTTGCTTCTCATACTCTCTTCTAGTCTGTTTCATATTGCTACGTGGGACCGTCAAAAAGTTCTCTGCCTCACCCCACAGATATCATAGTAGAAAGACCGCTCATGTATTACTTCTCAACATAGTCTGCCCTAAGTTCCAAGTACTTGTTTACCGACGTTCAAGCATTGTTATCCCGTCGCGGAAGAAGGTTGCATCTTGAGCTTCCGAATATGCCTCAACAGCATGGATGACTTCATCTTCACTCCGAAAATGTTGGCCACGCAGGTGAGATTTCAGTTTAGGAAACAGGTAGAAGTCCGATGGAGCCATGTTGGGTGGGTGAGGAGCATGATGCAACAGTTCAAAGTCAGAGTTGGGTGCTTTAGCCACTGCCACCTGTGCCGTGTGGACAGGATCATTGTCCTGGAGCAACAGTACGCCCCCTCGCAGCGTTTCTCTCCATTTCTCCTTGACTGCTTCTGATGCATAATAGGTCCCATTAATGGTCTGACTCATTTGAAAGCATTCCATCGTGAGAACTGCCTCAGTGTCTCAAAACACTGAGACCATCTCCTTTTCGACAGGTGCCACTTGCTTGAATATTGGGAAAGGTGAAGAATCGTTGTGTTTTCATTGCTTACCTTGATTCTTTTTTTTCAGGTTCAAAGTGATGAACCCATGTCTCATCCTGGGACACAAATCTCCGGAAGAAACTGGCTGCTTCGGTCTGGAAACGAACCAAAAGTGTCCTGGGAGTTTCCAAACTGGTCATTTTCTGGTCTGGTGTCAACATTCTGGGAAGCCATTGTGCAAACAGCTTGTTCATACTTAAGATGTTAGTCAAAACAGTGTGCACTAAGCCCCCACTAATGCCTATGGTGTCGGTTGCTTGTTGCACAGACAAACATCTGCCATTTAAGACCATGAGGTGATTAGTCTCCACTTGATCGTCCGTAGTTGATGATTTTGGGCGTGGGTCATCGCTCTCCCTGCCCTGCTTGAAGTCAGCAGTCCACTTCTTTACGGTGGATTAACAAGGAAAGTCCACATCAGGTGTACTGACCATGTCTTGATGAAGTTCCCGGGGAGGGTTATACTCTTTTTTTCCATAAACCTTATCACAGCACAGGCTTCTCTCTTGTCCATTTTGAGGTTTGCTGTTACCTGTCGATTTTCAAAGGGCCTCATCTGCAAACTAAAAACGAGTATAATTTCCATGAATAAGAAAAACATGTCATACTCATGTGATTGTCTTAAGATTAATCTTTATCAACTTTTATCAATAATTGTTTTTCAGTTATTTCCATTTCCACCAAAATGGATATGATTTATTTTTTCTGGGCAAGGGAGACAATAAAACTTTATTTTGTTTAAGTAACTTTATTTTTTCCCATCTCCTTGAATCAAAACACAGAATTTACAGTAAAAGATGGGGTCAAAAGCCTCCTCAAAGGGGGTTTGGCCCCACCCATGGGATTAAAAGTCCCCCCCCCCTTTTTTTTTTTTCTAATTCGGAATTTCACCAATGGATCCATAGTTCACACGCAACACAAACAGGGAGTACATAAGTGCTTCTAAATATAACAGCCCCATATCGATGACATGAATAGTTTCGATACCATGTACACTTTCTCGTAGGCGGGTCATCATACCCCACCTCAATAAACAATTATGCACTCCTTGCCACATCCATACACCAGACAGCATCGGGACCCGGGTAGTTTGTAGGAACACTCACGGTCGCTGTGGCACTGGTCGTGGTAATGGATGCACACGCGTCCAAAGGATTTAGGGTGGGGGCACCAAGGATACCTGAGGAGAGGAAATGTATTCAGAAATTGGCCTGCAGAGAACATCCTCCTCTTCCTCCTCCTCCTATTCCTCCTCCTCCTTCTCTTCCTTCTCCTCCTCCTCCTCCTCCTATTCCTCCTCCTCCTTCTCTTCCTTCTCCTCCTCCTCCTCCTCGTCATCATCATCATCATCATCATCCAGACCTTTCCCACCCCTGAGCTGGGAGAGGTAGAGTTTAGAGAGACAGAGAGAACAAAAATCGATAAAATTACATAATAATCAATGTGTGCCCATTAACAACACTCCCATCCACTCACTATTCAAGCCCACGGAATCCTGGCTCCATAAACGCTTTTAAATAATCTCCTTAAAGCATTCAAAAATTACAGCAAACATTAGAACACTCCTGATGGCATTAAGTAACTGTGTATTTTAAGATCCTTAGATCCGGGATGATTGGCACTAGCATTAATATAGGCGACATTGTAGCCTAGCCCTGGACCCCTGCGCTTGTGATTGGGACAAAAGAGGATTGGATGAGAGAGAGAGAGAGAGAGAGAGAGAGAGAGAGAGAGAGAGGCTACATACATACGTAAGTACATGCATACTCGTAGATATATACATATATACTCGTAGATGCATACATACATGCATACATAGTCGTAGATAAATACATACATACATACATACTCCAAGACACATACATACATACATATATACATACTCGTCGATACACACATACATACATAAGGTATATAGGTACATACATAAACAGACAACCAGACACACATATTGAGACAGATTAAAGCCGCCTGACATCCCAGCAGTGACATCCCGCCAAAAGCCCTCAACTCACACTTATACATCGTGCAATAATGTATAGTTCCGGTCAGCAGTTCTTTGACATTCCGAAAATGCATCAGAATCAAAATCTTCCTACTTAACCAGCAATATTCAAGCGAGATGAAATGGTTGGAATCTTGCTTTGTTAGTTCTGAACCCCTATGTGTAAAACTTGGGAGATCATCTTGTTGGAGGGAACGAAGGGAGCGAAAACAATAATAAAGAGGGTAGGTTTCGGCTGTACCACTCACATCACCCAAAAGATACTATTTCTAACACTGTGAAAACTACAGAGAATATATGTATATCTTTGAAAAGATTGTGAAAAGTAATACTAGTTATTTAAGTGACATTTCTGACGATTCGCCACCCCCCTCTCCCCCAAAAATCAAGTTCAACACCAAACATCAAAAGTGGATTATTTCAGATGCTACTAAAGCTACAGTAGACCTACCCACATCATTGGAAAGCTTATGGGAAAAAGAAGAAATAAAAAAAATAAAAAAATAAAAACAGGCGTTACTTAAGTGAAATTTTCAAAAATCAACTAGTGGGTTGGCGGAGGGTTAGTGCCCCTTCCCGTAAAGCAACTAAAAGACAAATGGCCACCCCTTATGGGATTATGGCGTCTGGCTATAGATAGATAGATATACTTTTGACGAAAGCCAACATGCGCAGATCTCAGCCTCAAAAGGTAGTTATCTCGGAAGTTATCAAAGCTACAGCGGATCCACGCGCTTCGTTGGAAAGCGTATGGAAAATTATTGGATGTTCCTAGAGTGGTTTTGCTGAGCTGAAAAGGAGTGATAGATCATTGTCGTATGAAAACAAACAGACTATAGCTATATGACTGAAGACAAGTACATGTATAAGCAATCTCATACACAACTTAGGCTCAAGAATGTTTATAGATACTACTGAAGGACATTTAAGTTGTGGTAAGGTGTTTGTTCCTGCTGACGACTGACTGACTTACGGGGGGCCGTAGATGGGTGACGGACGACCCGCCTCGGCCATGCCCTGCAAGGAGAGAGGGAACACATTAATACCGCTGTTTGAACAGTGGACAGATAGGAGAATAACAACATGAAGTAAATAAATGAATATATAAATAAATAAATACAACACAACCACCACCACTGCCACCACGACTACCAACACCAACTACTATACTACTGTTACCACCACTACCACTACTGTACTACTACTACTATTACTACTACTACTACAATAATAATAATAATAATAATAATAATAATAATGGTAATAATGATGATGATGATGATGATGATGATGATAATAATAATAATAATAATAATAATAATAATAATAATAATAATAATAATAATAATAATAATAATAATAATAATAATAATAATAATAATAATAATAATAATAATAATAATAATAATAATAACAGTCCAAATTCAGTCCAATGACGTACTTTTAGTGATGATTTTGCTCCATCTATCCATCATCCAGTCCTATGTTGCCCCATGAGGAGCGTAGGAGCCCGGGGCTAGGCAAGTTGGTCCTGACATTTAAGATGAGAGCGACCAGCCTCACTCATCCTTGAGTGGCATGAGGTGAGCAATAAATCCCAACCACCCCTTAGATATACACCTTCACCAGCTCAATCCGATTGGAGCGCCTTCATTCAACTTAAGAAGGACCCTTATTGGTGAAGACCTGAAGGTGTTGATGTAGGCTGCATCTGACCCCCCTTCGAGGGAGAAAAGTCTTTTATAAGCTGAATTAAACCATCCGACACCACGAGCGTCAGTAAGAAGAATGAACACACCAACACCAAGAGGAAAAATCTCCGTCTGTGTATCATCCAGTCCTATATTACCCCATAAGCATAGTGCCCGGGACTAAGCTACTTATTCCCGACATTGAATATGAGGGTGACCAGTTACCAAACCCTGAGCGGCATTATATGAGCAATAAGCCCCAAAACCTTTCTCGGATGTAAACCCTTTTGGGTCACATTTGGTTGGAGCACCTTAACTTACTAGACCACCAGGCTTCCATTGGGTTGTGTGGTTACCAGAAAACATTTGATTTGTTACTCGGTGTGCAGTCTCCTCAATGCAGCTCCACATCAGCTGAATACAAAGGTACAAAGGAATACAAAGGAAAGCAAACAGTAACAAAGCTGTTGGCCGTGTCGTGGCTCTTTGGTTTAGGGAAGGTTGTAACTAACAAGTCTAAGCTTCCAGTTAATGACAATGATAGATATGTATGAAGGACAGTGGGCGTCCCCACATACCAGAAACCAAGGAGAGAGAGAGAGAGAGAGAGAGAGAGAAAGATCGCACTTAAATTCTCCAACTCACCAAGATGAATGCAATAAGGATGAGAATAAGCAGAGGTCTCATGCTGGCGGTGGACGTGGAGTGTGTGCGTGGAGCAGGACTGAGGGGGTTAATATAGCCTGTTTGTGGTGGAGGGGGTGGAGGGGGAGAGTGGAAGGGAGAGGAACAGGGAGGAGAGGCATGGAGTGAAGGAGGAAAAGAGAGAGAGGGACTGAGGGAGGAGGGGGAGAGTGGAGAACAAGAAAGGGATGGAGGCGGGGGATGGAGGAGTGGTGGGTAGAGTGGAGGAGAGGATATGGAGAGGGATGGAGGGGTGGAGGGAACGGAGAAGGGAGAATGGGACTGGGGAAAAAATTAAGGAGAGATGAAGGGAGGAGGAAGAGAGTGACTGAGGGAGAAGGAGTTGAGTGAGTGAGGTATGAAAGGGAAAGAAGTGAGAGGGATAGAGAAGAAGGGAAGATGGGACAAAGGAATACAAAGGAAAGCAAACAGCAACAGACCTGTTGGTACTTTCATGGCTGTTTGGTATAGTGAAGGCTGCAACTAATGAAAGTGTTCTACCAGATAAAGACAAAGATAGACAAGCAGGATGGCTACCCCCACAGCAACCAAACCCTCCAGCCGAGGACAGCAGGAAATAGTGAGAAGGATCACCATGCAGCATAGACAAACTGTCGTGGAAATGTCATAGGAGAGAGGGAAAAGAAATTTTAATCTAAATTATCTACCTGAGAAGGAAGTCAACAGTATTTATCAGAGTTGTTCTGCGAGTTACATCATACGAGCTCGGAATATATACATACATATATATATATATATATATATATATATATATATATATATATATATATACATACATATATATATATATATATATATATATATAATTCAAGAGTAAACATATTAAAGCTTGGGGTTAGAAGACATACTCATCCAAACGACCTTTAAAGGTTAATACTGTATCACAGTTTACTACACTGGAAGGCAATTTGTTCCATATATTTACAACTCTGTTAAAGAAGAAATGCTTAGCTCCATGCGACTGGAATCGTTTGCCAATTATTTTATGCCCTTTGCCTCTAGTATAATTCGAGTGATCAACTGTGAAGTATTTATCAACAGCCATGTTATGGTGTCCTTTGAAAATTTTAAATACTTCAATTAAATCTCTTCGTAATTTGCGTTTCGTTAGGCTAAAGAGATTCACAGCTTCAAAACGTTCCTCGTATGGTTTGTTTCTCAATCTGGGTATCATTTTAATCACTCTTTGTCGCACTCTTTCAAGTTTCCCTGCATGTTTTTCGTCATAAGGCGACAGGAACTGGACACAATACTCAGGGTGTGGGCGAACTAGAGAATTAAATAAGGTTAGGATGAAATTATCTGATTTATATTCGAAAGTTCTACCAATGAATCCGATTAATTTATCGGCTTTCTTAACAGCCTCCTTACACTGTTTCCTTGGTTTAAGATCATTTGTTATTATAATTCCTATATCTTTTTCGTGAGTGATATTATCTAGTGGAATACTGTTCATGGTGTAACAGGCTTCTCCATTTCTTTTCCAATGTTTAGCACTGTGCATTTGCACAAATATTAAAGTCCATCTGCCAAGGTTTGGGCCTAATTAAACCGTCGATCGAGGTCACTCTCTATTGTCTGCCTCCGTAAAGATGTGTCAATTACCGATCCACCCGAGCACATTGCCTATGAACCTATGCGCATTCACATTCAGAAGTAGTCTTTTATTGGGAATTTTATCAAATGCTTTTTGAAAATCGAAATATACAATGTCAACAGACCTGGTCTCATATACACTGAATATTTCAAAGAAGACCAAGGGCAAAAGAATGGATGGAGAGGAAATGGAAGAGAAGAAAGAGGGAGAAATGAAGGTGAGGCTGGGGACATTGAAAGGAAGGAAGGGAGGACAAAAGAGGGAGAGAGAGAGAGAGAGAGAGAGAGAGAGAGAGAGAGAGAGAGAGAGAGAGAGAGAGAGAGAGAAGGTGTGAGAGGAAGTCGATGAGAAGGGGAGGGAGGGGGGAGGAAGAGGAGGGGGACTGGGAGGGAAAGTGAGGGAGGAAGCTGAGTGTAAGGGTAAAAGTGGAGATGAGAGAGAGAGAGAGAGAGAGAGAGAGAGAGAGAGAGAGAGAGAGAAGTAGGAAAAGTTTTACGAATTCCCCCTTCGAGCCTGCTGACAAATACATGGGGAGGGAGATGAGGGGAGGGAGGGAAGTGGAGGGCTAGAGCTGTAAAGTGAGGGAGGGAGGGAGGGAAAGGAAAATAGGATGTATAGGGAGTGAGAGGTGGATTTCAAAGGTGGTGGGAAGTGGCCTGGAGGGAAAGTGAGAGAGGGGGAGTGAAAATAATGAAGGGGATAAATAGATAGTGGGGGGAAGGGGAAGGGAGAGTTGTGGATGGAGCGGGAGTGGAAGGGGGAGAGGGAGAGAGAGAGAGAGGTAGGGGGAGGAAGACAGTGGGAAGGGGAGGAAGGGGAAGCAGAGGAAGAAGGAAAGGAATGGGGAGCGCAGGGGAAGTGAAGAACAAGGAAACAGGAGAAAGGCTTGAAGGGGAAGATGGAGTGTGGAAGAGGGAGTGGGGAATGATAGAGGGGGAGAAAAGGGAAGGAGGAGGAAAGGAGAAGGGAAGGGGCAGGGGGAGGGGGAAGGGGAGGGTGAGGGGGCAGGAGGAGGTGGCAATGATACACCAAGGCTTTTGTTCTCGTAACTCCAAAGCACTTCCAAACAGTTCTTTCTTACTAGTGCATTTTCCACATATGACACACCTTGACTCATTCACCGAGGCCACTTACGGCATTTTCCACATTATTCTTGCAACCATCAGATGATTTTATTCAGCCTGAGAAACACCCCTTGCATTGAAAGAGGTAATAAAGGATTTAATCAAACCCCTCAGGTGAAAATTGTATCCAAAGTTGAATAAAATCGTCTGGAGAGAGCAAGAATAAATCAGTACACTATGCCATCTAATTCAGGGGTTTAGTATTATCTTGTATGTTTGTTTATGTAGACTGTGTTGATATTACTCCTTCGGTAGTGGTCTGCTGTCCTGGTGACCGCGACTTCGATTCCCGGCTGAGACAGGGAACAGTTTAATTAGTTGAATTTCGTTAAAACATAGTTTACTGATCTACCGTTAGACCCACCGAGAAGTAAAAACACCCCCACTAATACCAATACACCAGTCCTGTATGAGACAGCCCTGGCATTTATTCAATAAGGACGGCAGGTATTAACGCCAAAGTAGTGATACAGCAGAAATAAATACCGGTAGGGATGACATGACGTGCAAAGAAAGGTGGTTACAGACTGGGTAAAGTAGTAGTTGACAGGATGCGTCGCGAGGCATTACGAGTGTATATAAATCATGCCATAGTCTGAATCTGTGGGTCTTAGCTCCTTCATTTTTTATTACTCCACTTTCCTTATCAGGTTGCTTTACTCTGAGTATGCCAAGAAACCATTTACACCATATAAAAAACTCATATGTGTTACCTATGTGTCAGCAAGTGGGTTGGTGGTGGGTTAGTGGCCCTCCTCGTAAACAACTAACTCAAAGACAAACGACCACCCCTTCAGGGATTATGGCGTGTAGTTATAGATAGATAGATAGATAGATAGATAGACAGACAGACAATTCTTTATTTCATAAAAAGCTGAAAACACAACTTTTTACATATACAGTTCGTAAATTTATACATCCTCAGTGGTGCACTAACCTAGGCAACATGTACAGGTTTAATATACAACACATATGGTTTAGTGGGTAATAAAGGTGCTCCAATCGGATTGAGCCGGTGAAGGTTTATATCCAAGGGATGGTTGGGGTTTATTGCTCACGTAATGCCACTCAGGGATGAGTGAGGCTGGTCACTGTCATCTTAAATGCCAGGACCAACTTTCCTAGCCCCGGGCTCCTACGCTCCTCATGGGGCAACGTAGGATTGGATGATGGATGGATGGATGGATATATACTACACATACAAAAAAGTAAGTATATGCTGTTCCTAATTACCCTGATACTACCTGATAGTAATTTCATGGTTCTTAAAAAACATAATTCTAGATTTATAAGCATCAAAATCATCATCACGTAAACACTTAACATCATATAATGTTAATAATATGTTCCTTACTTCTCTTACCAGAAACAATTCATCATATGTGTTCACCAAACTTCAGTTACAAAATACACAAGGTTTCTTAAGAACTTTATATGCAAATCGTATCTTATGCTAATTAATTAAACGGTGAAAAGTCCAAAGTCTGCCATTCCACATGCTTTATGGTTGCTTTCCCTGTAGTCTAATTTCAATATGTGGCACGTTGTATCACAAAACAATAATTCTGAGCCATATACTGTATGCTAAGACAACAACTTTCAAACAATTGTCAAACTCTACAATGAACACTAGATAATTTTCTTAAAATACAGTTAAATTAGTTATAAGATTTATTCTTACAGTTAAGATGATTGTCCAGAATAACTAAATACTTACATTCCTTGACAATAACTAGTATTTGGTCACACAGTCATACATCGTTCCCAGAACCTTTCATTTTCACCTTTAAAATACATACATAGCAACTTGGTGACATAAGCCTCAGTATCTGTATCCTTGGTTTCCCTCTTTAATACATTCTGTGGCAATTATAGCCTGTTGCAGAAGGAGCTAGAATGACTATATCGTCTGCGTAATCAATTATATTACTCATCTTATTACCAGTTGCACATCCTATCTTAGAATTTGACACATTTTCAATGAGCTTATCAACGTACACATTAGAGCGCAATGGTGCTCAGATTCCACCCTGACGTACTTCATTCATGATTTTCCAAGGTTCAGATCTTGCATCCTTATGCCTGGTTACAACCATTTTATTTCTGTACAGATAGAATAACACATTATCGTAGGAAAGAGGGATACCAACATCTAAAAGCTGACAAAAAAGTTAGAATGGTTGACTTCATCAAAGGCCTTAAAATCAGTAAAAGTAACATATACATTTGAGTCTGAAAATCTGTATTTTTAAAACTGCTTCCTTTAAAACCAAACATAATATGGAGATAAAGAGATAGATAGACTAAGATGACACATTATTATAGTTTATATAAACCTGTTATCTCCAGACGATTTTACTCAGATTAGAGGATCATAATGATAGTGAAGGATTTAATGATAACATGTATAATAACCTCTCTAGTTCAAAAAATATATTTCAAGGTGAATAAAACTGTATGGAAATAGGAAGAATAAAATAAATGCGTCACCGAACTGAAGAGGTTAAATTCAGCCCGTGATCCAAGTGCAGTGAGTCAGTAGGGATCTCCAGTGACTACACAGTTTAATTCTGTGTAGGAGTGAATTTTTTGAACCGGAAGAGTCAGATCCATTCTTTATCAATCGCATGAATACGAAAGGTAAGTGAAAATGTTTGAAAGCAGCGAGACAATAACAAGTAAATGCGACGTACTGAAGGGGTTAGAACCGAAAATGGAGTTGTAAAGGGATCGACCAATAAGAATGGAACACTTAGAAGGGATGTAGAGGTAGGAAGAACTATGGCAGAGAAGAGGAAGAAGTGTTGCAAGGGCATCTGCTGATAAGATGGCCACAAATGGAAAGTGCAGTGGAGAAGAAAAGTTAAGAAGTAGTTTGAATGAAGGCATGCAAAGAGTTCTGCTGAAGGAGACGGGGAATATATTCAGCAGAAGAACTGTGTTAATAGGCTTACAAGCGAAGAAAGATGAAGGAGGGCAAACAGTAGTCACATCGAGGTAGCGGTATGAATCAAAGATATAGGTGAGTCACTTTGTTATAAAAGCAAAGTAAAGTATACATTACCTGGACGTCGGTTAACCTGTAATCGGCACATAAGCAGGTATGATTGTTTTATATCACGGGCAGGTGTATCTTGCTGTTGGCAGGTCTTACTTAGTTCCTGGGGGATTTATATATCTGTTTCAAGGCTGCAGCTTGGTATCAGTGTCAACTTTCACACCAGCCAGGTCCTTCATGGCTACCAAACATCGCCAGGATACGTCTGTGCGTCAATGTGCCACGGATGAAGCATACAATACAGTACACTGAAATCATGAAGTACAGACTACAGTACTGTGTTTTTACCTGATTCGTAAGATGCTACAGATAGGTACACGATGGCATCGCAAGCTTACTTTCATCGACGAGAATAAATGAACAGTCTCGGAACTGTGAATAGGTATACAATTATTTCAGAATTCTGCCTCGGGTTGTCATGTGCAGTAGCTGTGTTAGTCTGTACCAAAATTCTTCCACCTGCCATGTTACCATCATTTTAATTATTACATACATTAACGTAGGACAAACTACCGATAGAAATAAACCATTGGAAATTCTAAGTCGCTAAGTAACAAGACATTTGGGTAAGAATAAACATACATTAGGAAGCACAGCAGATCTAACAACGGGCGAAAAGTTGCAGGTGACGCAGTAACTTGCGGACATTTGGCCGGTCTCACTGAAATAGTAAACTTCGCAGTACTTGTTTCTTAGGCACTGATTTTGCGTGTTGAACCTTGATATTTCCTTGTATGTTTTATATATATATATATATATATATATATATATATATATATATATATATATATATATATATATATATATATATATATATATATATATATATATAACAGAACAGACGAAGAGAAAAGAAATGAATAAAAAAAAAACACCATGCACCAGATTACTGGTGTCCTCTGTTTATAAAATATCTGTAACAGTTAGACTTGAACAGCTGTAGGTTGAAGTTTGGAGGGAAACAACTCTGGGGAAGCGAGTTCCAGAGAGATGCAGATCCGGAAATGAAAATATTCTGATAGGCATAAGTTCTGCAGTATTGCTGAGTGACATTCCAGTCATGAGCGGTGCCAGATGCCCGTGTAGCACGATGGAAGGCATGGAGAGGAGGCACAATATGACGCAACTTCGTCTGAGCATTTGCTATAAAAATATCTGTATAATAACGGAAGGGAGGCAACATTCCTTCTTACTTGTAGGGGAGGTAGTTTGTTAGTAATAGCAGAGTTATTAATAATTCTAACAGCTTTGTTCTGAATTTTCTCTAGTTGTTTTAATGCAACCTCTCCACATCCATTCCACAAGGGTGAACAGTATTCAAGCTGAGAGTGCACATGACTCTTATAAATTATAGCTAAATGCTCGTCAGTGAAGAAGTTACGGACTCTGTACAATAATCCAAGTTTCTTTGAGGCGGTTTTAGGAAGTGATCTGACATGAGAGGTCCAGCTGAGAGCACTGTTAAGCGAGACGCCGAGAATTTCAGTACTTTTGGAAATGGGAATATTTGTAGCACTGAAGGTAATATACGATTCTGGCAAAACCTGTCTACTAGTAAACTGTATATATTTAGTTTTACTAGCATTAAATGAGACAAGGTTACTTTGTCCCCATTCACTGATCGTGGATAAGTCTTGATTTAAAGAGATGGCTGTACTGAGTTGAGAGTTAGAGATATCAGACTTTGTAAATGGATGTCTGAGTGTGAATGAACTACGAAGTGTTGAGTCATCTGCATATGAATGGATGGGACTGTGGGTGACAGATAAGAGATCATTAATATGAACGAGGAACAGGGTTGGTGCCAGAACTGATCCCTGCAGTGTTCTGGTGTCAACATCTTTTTCCATATGAAGTTGTAGTATCACACATTTTACATAATAATTTTTAAAACTGTTTAGTCATAATTAACAGTGTGTAATGAAGTGTGAATGATGAACAACCAAATATCATTTCGCTGTTAGCTGTGGTATAGAGAAGAAGGTGGATGGCAGACCATAAGTGCCACCCTGTTTCAATTATAAAATGAAGGTTAGGAGAAGTGAAAAGATATCTGAATAGTGCGTAAGTGTAAAGTCCTGGGGAACCATTTACTATGTTGGTATATGTGAATGTACTTAATACCATTTTATAGAGGTGTACTGTATAATGTGCTAGTAGAGTTGTCTTTTATCTCTACTTTTTGCATAAGCCCAGAGTATATGTAAATGCTCGGCACCTCACTTTTTAGCTGACCTCAGCACCGCGCC
Source organism: Coenobita brevimanus (assembly GCF_032717465.1). Lineage (NCBI taxonomy): Eukaryota > Metazoa > Arthropoda > Malacostraca > Decapoda > Coenobitidae > Coenobita > Coenobita brevimanus. Next base: position 13,231,438 of record NC_137030.1, on the reverse strand, counting down.
CTAGTCGGCTCGGTGAGCGTACAGCGTCAGAAGCCGTTTTATAGTTACAAAGGGAGGTGGTATCGCTCTTACATATCTCTCGGGTCGCAGTTATATTATTCTGTACCCAATAAAGAGAGATTTAATCTGCTCATTTCTGTCACCTTATGCTACCACTTAATAACAGACCAGCTTGCACCTTCTCGTGGCAGAGGACCTTTGGTGGGAAGTGTCAGGCAGTGACAGCGAGTAGCTGACGTGTACTACAGACAGTGTCGTCGATCCAACACGGTGGTCTAGTTATACTATACAGCAGAACACTTAATATGTAGTCAACTGCTACTCCATAACGGCTACATTAAATTGGTGGCCAGCAGTGCGACAATACATTTTATTGGTGCTAGCGGTGGCACGATATTTAGTGCTAGCCGTGTACCGATACATTAAATTGGTGCTCAGTGCTGGGATACGATACGTGCTAAAGGGATATGCTGTGAACCAGTAACCCTTGCAATCGCTCGTTCCTGAAGGTGAAACAGAAAATCTTACTCTACTGTTGTAAGGGGACTAATTACCAGTGAGTTAAGTGGAGCAGATAAACTGGAGTGGTGCATATTAATTCCTCCCATTATTCTGCCAGTGCGAGATTCCTATCTTAAGCACAAACTGGCAGTTATCTCGCCCTGTGGTGTGCGAGATATCTCCATCTTCAAACGCAAACTGGCAAGAATCTCGCTCTCGTGTGCGAGAGGCGAGATAAGGAGTTCAAGCCAGTGCGGTGAGGAGTGGGTCAACTAGTGACTTCTAGCAACTCCAGAGGCGCGGACGGCCGCAGCGAGCCGAGGGGGAGCCGAGAGCGGCCGAGAGGTGCCACGATTGTGTGTGGTGCGTCGGTGGCATCTGCCTGGCGTGGTGCAGGGCGAACCAGTCGCTTGCTAACTCCCACAGCGAGCGGGCTGCTGCGTATGGTTGGAGGAGTCTGGTGGAGTGTGGAACGTGGAATGTGGAACATCATCCTGGACTTTCATATCTAGGTAGTGTCCATGCATTAGTAATCCACACACACACACACTTGAATCAACACACGTTAGTTAGTTGATGAGTGGAAATAAAGGTTTCTCAGAATTCCCTTGAAATAAATATACTTTCTGTGTATTTTATATGTGTCCCGTTCTCTGTCACTTACCATAACTATCCTTTTTTTATGTCAGTTTATCTTCCTGTAACTGGGAGGGGAATATTACTGACAAGGTTGGATGGATACAGTGAAAAGTTGGGGACGTAGAATTAGGGGAAACAGAGATCAGGCAATCCCACTAGACTCAGAATTTTATGAGTGGGTTGATACATCAAATAAAAGTGCTCAGACATATTAAATGAGTGAAGGACATATTGAGGATCAAGGTGATGAGGATATTTCTGAAGGACAGGATGAGGATTTGAACGTTTTGCATTTGCGTTCTGGTCATACTTATTCAACAGTCCCAGAGCAATCAGTTAGATCCAAAATGGCCACTAGTCTTGCTAATGAGGGTAATCCTAGTGAGGAGACTGTGGTAGTTGAGACTACAACAGTACCTTTGGTCACTCAGGATATGCAAAATCCAGTCATTAGTGATAGTACTACAACCACTCACATACCTGTGTATACTTCAGATGTTTTCAGTACACCACAAGGTTTTGGACAGAATTTATTTTCTGTTCCTTATTCAAATGCATGGGGTATAAACACAGATGGTATTAGCATGCAAACCCAGAATCCTAATCAATGGGGCATGAATACTAATATTGGCATGCAAACCCAGGGCCCTTATCCAAATACCTGGGGCATGACTAACAATATGGCCGTGCAAGGTCAGACTAACCCTCCTTCTTTGTGGCAGATACCTGTACCTAATATGGCACCCACTAATCTGGCTACTGACATAGCACAGCAGCATCCTAACTGTACTGAAAGTCAGGCTTTGGCGAAGGCAGGCATATGCTATGCAGAAGCTAGCAAAGCCTTGCAAACATCGGGCTGGAGAGATACAGCTACTAGTTCTCCACAGCAAAGGACCAAGGCTGTTAAGCCAAAGGTTAAAAGATGGTGTGTCATACATGGGCACTGTCCTCATGAAACGGACTGTTGCCCCTTTGTCATTGAAAAGAAGAAGAAACTAGGGAACCCAGCTAGTTCGGGGGAAGCTCGGGGCCGCGCGCAAAAGTAATTAAAATAGTACAATCCACCGATGCGTGTGTGGCAGCTATTACTAAGGTGGACTTATTATCTATTCCTTGGATCATAGGGAAAGGCCAAGTGTCCCTGATCGTAGATACAGGGGCATGTACAAACATTATTTCTAGTAAAGCGTTGGAAAGACTTAAAAGTGAAATGCCTCTAACAAACTGGACATTATCACCACCTGATGTAATGTTGACAGGTGTGACAGGGAGTAGAATGAAGATTGTAAGCCAGGTGCCGTTGACATTGAGGGCAGATAAACGATCTCCTGTGTTACGTGCTACGTTTTATGTGGTTGAGGATTTTCCTCTGCCAGCTGATGGGCTGTTAGGCTTTGAAACCATGGAGGAGTATGATATAGTAATACACCCTCAAAGACATTCCATTTCCTTTAATGGGAAAGAGTTTGTAGGCCTTAATCCCTCAGCAACACGAACTGGAACTGGTATCCAATCAGGAGCCGTCCAACCAGTTGTGACCCCGACAAGTGAAGCGTCAAGGGAGTCCCCGGATGCACACGAAGCGGAGGGTATGGACTGGAAGAAAGTCAGGGCTATAGTGAGTGGTAATCACCACTTACCCAGTCGAACTGTCTGTAAAATTCCTGTCCGAGTACCTGACGTGTCGGTGGGAACTGATGTAGCATGCTTAACTGAGACTGTAAAACATAAGGCATTGTCGCTGGAATCGACTCTGACTAGCGTTGGCCAAGACCAGAAGACGCCCCTCTTCATCGCAAATATGAGTGGTGGCGCAGTTAAGCTCAGAGATGGTTGTTATATAGGCGACTTGATGTGCTATGGTGCCCCCATAAAGGAAGTCGACGACGTGCCGGTGATCTCTCCTGTAGTTACATCTCAAGCAACGACTCAGTCGGAACCCGTATGTCTGGCTAAGGAAAAACAGCTGGAGCAATACGTGAAGGTCACGGATAATGTAGACCATAAAACACAACTCCTAGCCCTCCTTAGAGAATTTTCCAACGTAGTAGCACTTCCAGGAGAAGCGCTGGGTAGGACGGATAGGGTGAAGCATCATATTGGTTTGTGCCCTGGTACAAATCCAGTTTATGTGCCCGCATACCGTCTACCGCACAGCCAAAGGGAAGCAGTGGATGAGGAAGTTGAAAGGATGCTTCGTGATGAAGTTATCCAGCCTTCCTCCTCGCCTTGGAATGCACCACTCTTTCTAGTGCCTAAGAAGGACGGTGGTGTGAGACCTGTTGTGGATTTTCGGCAAGTGAACGAGGTAACAGTACCGGATCGTTACCCGATTCCGCATCTGTGAGACTTACTTCAATCATTAGATAAGGGAAATACTGTGTTTACTTGTCTGGATCTAGCGTCAGGGTATTGGCAGGTGGAGCTGACCGAAGAGTCGCGTCCCATTACTGCTTTTAGCACTCACCGTGGGCACTTTGAATTTCTCCGGATGCCTTTTGGACTGAGTAATGCTCCTTTAACATTTCAGCGGATGATAAACCAATTGTTTGGCGAGATGTTAGGGCAAGACGTCTTAGCGTATCTAGATGACCTATTTTCCTACACCACAGAACAAGGATCAGATAAGATCGTTCCTAGGCCTCACTGGCTTTTATAGGAGTTTTGTCCACAGGTATGCCATCATAGCATCACCTTTAACAACGCTACTTAAGAAGGACGCTGCATGGAAATGGGGACCCTCGGAAGAGAAAAGCTTCAACGAGCTCAACAAGCCATGTCAGAAACACCTGTATTAGCGTTTCCTGATTATACTCAACCTTTCTATCTGTGCACGGACGCCTCAGGTCTGGGTCTGGGAGCGGTGTTACAGCAGAAGGATGAGCAAGGAAAGACACATACCATAGCGTATACTAGTAGGGCAATAAGACCCCAGAGAAGAACTATTCGACGACACATTTGGAGACATTAGCAGTCGTGTGGGCGTTAGGACATTTCCGGGATATTATCTTTGGCTACCGGATAATTGTTTTAACTGACCATGCACCCATACGCGACTTGTTTAAAGGAAAAAACTTGCACGGTAAGGTTGCGCGTTGGTTTGGCAAGGTAATGGAGTTTGATCCAGAGGTCAGATATTTACCTGGCCGTCAAAATGTTGTAGCCGACACGTTGAGTAGAAACATTGCTGCTACCATAGCCGAGGATGTTGCTCTTGCTGAGTATTCCTCAGACACGGTAAAAGCAGAACAACGTAATGATGTGATGTGGTCTCAAGTCATTTATGCCTTGGAGTCTGGCGACGAGACTTGTCTACCTGAACTCCCAGTACCAATGACTCACTTTCATCTTCAACAGGGTCTTTTGTATAAGCAACCCCCAGGGAAGGACACTGCATATCAGTTGGTTCTTCCTGCTACCTTACAGCAAGCCGTGCTACAGTTAGTTCATGACGTACCTCAAGCGGGTCATCCCGGGTCGCGATAGATGCATACGTGAGGCGAGAAAGAAATACTATTGGCCGACCATGAGGAAGGACATAGAAGCCCATGTCAGTCAATGTGTCAAATGCGCAGAAATACGAGGAACAACGGGACTTCCGACTCCCATCTTAGAGTATCCTCTACCGGAAAAACCCTGGGATACAGTCTCCATTGATCTCTTAGCGTTGCCGAGAAGTCGTCAAGGTTCAAGTTATGTACTGGTGGCAGTGGACCATTTCTCACGATTCACTGTTTTAGTACGCTTTACAGACGAAAACTTCAGAGGAGGTGGCGCACGCTTTTGTGACTTCAGTGATTTGTCCATACTCTACACCCAAGGTACTGCTCAGCGATAATGGCAGTGAATTTCGTAACCAGGTGTTACAAGAAATCTGTCGTATGTATGGAGTAAAGCAAGTTTTTGTAACGCCTTACAGTCCTAAGAGCAATGGCCTGGTGGAGAGAACAAACAGGAAGATACTGGAAGTCTTGAGACCAGTAATAACCTCAAATCAAGAGGATAACTGGGAAGACTGGTTACCACATGTAGCTATGACCATCAACTCCTCAGAAAATTCATCAACTGGGAAGTCTCCTCATTATATCCTTTATGGAGAAGTGAAAGTGTTACCCTACGATTTGTTGGCTGGACCTCCTACTCCAGTATACAACGAAGAAGACTACGCAAAGGTACAGTTGTTGAAATTCCAACGTATACACAGTGAAGTACGGAAAAGATTAAAAGCCTCAAGAGCGGAGATGATGGCGAAACAACACAAAGGTAGTCAAGAAAAGACGTTAGAGGCAGGCCAGAAGGTCATGATCCACAACCCTGAGAGAATTTCCAAGCTCAGACCTAAGTTCCGCGGACCATATACCGTTGTGGAACGAGTACATGGAAATACTTATAGGATGAAGCTAATGGAACTCAGGAGGTAGTACATGCTGATAGGATCAAACCAGTAAGTCAAGAGCTAGGCCTATCGTCTGATGTGTTGTGCCCTCTGTCTTCGTCGCAGTCTATGTCGTCATCCGTACCTGTCCCTAACCAAGAGTATCGCAGCAAGCTACGATCCCACAACAAGAGTGATTAAGGGAGTATCTACTCTTGCAGAAAAAAAAATGTGGCTGTGGCTCATACTCCTCGTGCGTTGCTTGGGGTGGACCTATGGAACGACATCGGACATGGACACGACTGCGTTAATGCCAGGAGCACTGAAGAGCCCACTAGAAGTCGTAGTAGTGGAAGATGCAGTATGCGTCTACTATCCAATGGAAGGCTATCTCCAAACGCCAGATATTGTCAAGGAGGTCTCCAAGGGCTTGTCGAATCTCAGACAGCAACTATTGGAAGTGGGAAAGATGTTTAATCGAAACCCACGATTGACGAACTCTGACACTGAAGCTTTGGAACGAACCTTGCATGGAATTGTTGAGCTTCAGACTAGGCATATAGACAGGCTCACCGACAGGCTCACTAACTTGCATGTAGCTTTACCTAACGTACACTCTGATCTTTCCAAGCATGTCCATGCACGTACTAAGAGAGGACTTGTGGATTTTCTAGGAATCCTGTCTCAACAACTCTTTGGTACGGCATTAGATAAGGATGTAGTGCAATTGGGTAGACAGATGCATGACTTGACACTGGCCACTAAAGCCAATAATAGATTAATCATGCATGTGTATAAACAGTTAGATGAGTTCACTAACAAAGGTAACGAGATAATTAGGACTACCAACCATCTAGTAGAGCTTGTGAACAACATCCAAATTAACCTACCAACCCTAGCTAACTTGGTGTTATTCGCTGAGTACTTACATGCTCTCGACGAGTCAACCACTGCTTTGGAGAAGCATGCAGCCAATATGGTGGATGGCTTAATCGATGCAAGTTTGAACAGGGCTAATGCTTTATTGCTGCCTACTAATATACTCGTACTAACAAATGCACCTGATATAGCAATGTGGAAGCATGGACTTATGCCACTCTTTGATCTGAGTCAACTGGAATATTATTACCCATTGTTAGAGGCCCAGTTGACCCATGAAGGCATCCTGATATTGGTACCTATGAGGAATACTGTAACATACCAGGCATGGCGGTTCATTTCCTTCCCTTTTGCTACTGCTAATAATACACTTGTTGTTATTGAAGAGGGTCCAGAGGTGCTAGTTGTCTCAGATGACAAGAAATATGTAGCAGAAACGACTGTGGATGAATTTGAGAAGTGTAAGGCCTCATTTCTTGATCTCCATGTATGTCCTGCTTTCCATTTTGTCTTCGTACCATTAAAGGTAGAGGAGTGTAAGAGGGCCTTGTTGGACACAAATACTTCCTCTGCTCTGCAACGTTGCACCTTCCAACCCATTCAGTTGAAGTCAGTTTTCCATGCTCATATTCATGCGAAACAGTACTTTTACTTTCCTGGAGACAGAGGATGTAACTGTGATTTGTGCCTCACAGAATCAATTCCTTACAGTAAAGGGGTACTATGTTGCACCTGATTTTTGTGAGTTACACAGTAAAGAGATAGCAGTTCTGCCTAGCAAGCATCATCTAGCTTTGACAGTGAACTTCTCATCCCAGTTACGACCCTTTTTACCTTCATTCAATGTTACTTCCTTGAATGTGAACGGGCTGTCTCATGTAGTAAAGGAGCTTACCTTCCTCTCCCACCTGAACAGGACTGATTTAGAGCCTTATGTACTGTCCTATCTTCCTTCATACCTTTCTCCTTCCTATTTTGGTCCTGGCGTTGGTCTTCTACTTATTGTGGTCTTGTCCTGTGTTTGTGGTTTAGTCTACTATTTAAGGCGCCAATTAAGGAACCCACTGGACCACGTGTCCGTACTCGCAGATTGCAAGTGGATGTTCCTGAATAGTTAGCTACCCTACACTCTGGTTAGGCTACACGGTAGTTAGGACAACAATGTCGACGAGGACATCAATGGTGTGGCCGAGCGATGTTCTGGTGTCAACATCTTTTTCCATATGAAGTTGTAGTATCACACATTTTACATAATAATTTTTAAAACTGTTTAGTCATAATTAACAGTGTGTAATGAAGTGTGAATGATGAACAACCAAATATCATTTCGCTGTTAGCTGTGGTATAGAGAAGGTGGATGGCAGACCATAAGTGCCACCCTGTTTCAATTATAAAATGAAGGTTAGGAGAAGTGAAAAGATATCTGAATAGTGCGTAAGTGTAAAGTCCTGGGGAACCATTTACTATGTTGGTATATGTGAATGTACTTAATACCATTTTATAGAGGTGTATAATGTGCTAGTAGAGTTGTCTTTTATCTCTACTTTTTGCATAAGCCCAGAGTATATGTAAATGCTCGGCACCTCACTTTTTAGCTGACCTCAGCACCGCGCCCTAGTCGGCTCGGTGAGCGTACAGCGTCAGAAGCCGTTTTATAGTTACAAAGGGAGGTGGTATCGCTCTTACATATCTCTCGGGTCGCAGTTATATTATTCTGTACCCAATAGAGAGAGATTTAATCTGCTCATTTCTGTCACCTTACGCTACCACTTAATAACAGACCAGCTTCCACCTTCGTGGCCGAGGACCTTTGGTGGGAAGTGTCGGGCAGTGACAGCGAGTAGCTGACGTGTACTACAGACAGTGTCGTCGATCCAACACGGTGGTCTAGTTATACTATACAGCAGAACACTTAATATGTAGTCAACTGCTACTCCATAACGGCTACATTAAATTGGTGGCCAGCAGTGCGATGATACATTTTATTGGTGCTAGCGGTGGCACGATATTTAGTGCTAGCCGTGTACCGATACAGCAGCATGCCGGAATTAATTGAGTGGATATTGGAATATACATCTTCTACTTTTACTCTTATTTTTCTGTTGCTGAGATATGTGGAAATCAAAGGAACAAAAGAGTTTAGTCCATAGCAAGGGAGTTTGGACAACAGGGAATGGTGCCACACTCTATCGAAAGCTTTAGAAATATCCAGGGCTACTGCGTGTGTTTCTCCATGTAGGTCAACTGACTGATGGATGGTATGAGTCAGGTGATTGAGTATGTCAGTGGTGGATCTTTCTTGACGAAAACCATATTGTCTATCACTAATTAAGTTGTTGGATTCAAGATGTTGAACTATGTGCTTATTAATTACAGTTTCAAAAACCTTACCAACAGAAGATGTGACAGCTATTTGTCTGTAATCAGAGGGGTCAGAAGAACTTCCCTTCTTTGGAATTGGGTGGATATTGGCTTCTTTCCATGAATTAGGGAATGAAGAATACGTATGCATAGTCTGAATAATTTAGCAAGAACAGAGGCAAGTTCCGGGGAACACTTTTTCAAAACAATTGGCGGAATTCCATCTGGGCCTGGAGCTTTGTTGGTAGGTATATTGTCTAGGATGGATTTCACGTACCTTGTCTGTATTTTAAGTGGAACAATTTCGGGGGAGTCAAGTTCTAGTGCTGGGACGTTCTGGCTGGCTTCCTCTAAGGTAGAACTTCTGGCAAATGTACTGGCAAAGATATCTGCTTTCCCACGCGAGTCATTTGTAATGTTGCCATCTGGAGATTTTAGTGGGGGAATGGATGATGACTTATTAAATTTATTACTGAAAGAATTGAGAGTCGACCAGAATATTCTATTGTCATTAGCGTTGTTACGTAGTTTTGATGCTTGATTTTGAAGAAAGTTTGATTTAGCAAGATATATTACAGCTTTTGCATGGTTTCTAGCAATTTTAAAATGAGAGAGTGATTCAGATGTTTTTTAATTTAAGTAATAGTTATATGCTGATGAAGTTTGGGCTATTGCTCTGGCACAGTTGTTATCAAACCATTTTGAAGAGTTCGATCCTTTAGTGAATTGTTCACTTGGTATGAATAAATCCATTCCAGCTAGTATTAAGTCACAAATGTGGGACTCGGTAGAACTAACATCATTAGTGAAGAAAAACTGCCATTGAATGTCAGCAAGATAATTTCTAAATTCGTCCCAGTTTGCCTTATCAAAGTGCCATTGGGTCACCATGACAGGTTCAGAATGGGGAGGTTTGGGGGGGCTAACTAATGAGGCTTTGGTGAGATTGTGGTCAGAGGATCCAAGTGGAGACAATACCTCTATCCTGTACTGATCTGGATTATTTGTCAAGAATAAATCCAAAAGATGGGCATTGTGGTCAGGATTATCTGGTATTCTGGTTGGTTGCTTTACCAGTTGCGTGAGATTAAACGATTCTGCAAACAGCTCGCTCTCTAGACCAGCATCGTCAGTCCTGCAGAATGCAATAACCATTCAACATTATGTATGTTAAAATCACCCAAAATGGTAATTTCGGTGCTAAGGGCAAGATTAAGGTTACTCAACTGTGTGGATATGGAATCAAATACACTGGGCTCAGAAGAAGCACTGGGGGAGCGGTAGACTACACAGATATATTTGGTAATATTTTGACAGTTTAGTTTATACAATGAGTAATGAAAACTGCCTGAAGTGAAGTTTAAAATGGTGTCGACTGCATATTGGGATTTGATATAACAACAGGCGCCACCCTTGTTATGGAAGTTTGTGAGGAGATGGTAACCGGGAAAACAATATGGGGATATATCAGTAGTCGGTGAGATTTGTGGTTCTGTGAGGAATAGGGGAAGAGGGGACATGGACTGTAGGAAAAAATGGAGTGAATTTGAGTTGGTACTAAGCCCACGGATGTTGGTGAAGAATAAGGCGGCATTTTCACTTCTCCTCTGTCAAGCATGCCCGGAAATCGCACTAGTATAGCTGCCGGCACATTCGCTTGATGGCGACCAGGAGGACCCTGTGCTGCCAGCCCTACCCTGCCGGTGGTGGCAATCCGAGGTACCACCTCTTTTGAAAGTAAGATTGCAGTGGCCATTGCTAAGAGAGTGGACACATGGACAGAGTTTGTATATATAACATGCTAGAGGATATGAAGATTTAAGAAGCAAACCACCGTCAGATATATTACGTCTCAGATTCGGGATGACGCTTAGTACTGAGCGGGTTGAATATAATATCCAGTTAGTCCCTGGCAAGAGAGGTCTCAGAATTATATATGAAAAATAAAGATCATAAAAATAAACGCAATAATATAAAGAATAGAGTAAAATAAGGAAGACGATGTATAGGATGAGATATAAAATTTTCTCCAGAGGTCAGACTGGAGGTGAGTTGGATGGTTGATCTTGTTTTTGTGTCCACCCTGCCTGATCTGACAACATCGCAGTGAGACAAAATACCCAACACCCTTCCCAAACCACCCTCGCACCCTGTACACTTCCTCATCTTACTTCTGTGCCTCACTTTTTATGTTCACACGCGCAGAAGCACTGGGGTGTGTTTTAGAGAGAGAGAGAGAGAGAGAGAGAGAGAGAGAGAGAGAGAGAGAGAGAGAGATTATCAATTGAGAAAAACAGAACAAACATCCTAGGGAAATACACAAGGCGTCAGGTTACTTTTTTTCTCAACTCACCTGAACGATTTTTTTTTCTTGGTTGAATACAATATCAGATGGACCTAGGATTCCGGGGGCTTGAATAGTGAATAAATGAGTGTGTGGCCCATTTCACTGGGCGTGCTTAGTATAACTTTCATAGATGGTTTAAATTTAGACTTCATTGCTCCATTCACTATTACAGGTCGTTTTTTAAGCTGAATAAAATCGGTAGTGAAATGACGGGGGACAGGATGACATGGAGACGATTTGTTAGTGGCCACCCCTTACGGGATTAAGGCGTCTGGTAATAGATAGATAGCTAGAAAATCGTCTGGAGGTAGCAAGAGTAAACCAAAATTTGAGACATGGGAGCCTAGGGGTAAAAACTATTCTTTCATCCCTTCAGCCGGAATACATCATTTTTATTTTAATCTTGCTATCTCGTCAGTTATATTTAGGTTTGGACAGTTTTATTTCTTTAACACGAAAAATTGGATGCAGCTTCCAAAACCACTTGATTAAGTAAACTACGGTAATTCAGTGGCAATAATAATAAACATCAAAATTAGGCCACTGTAGGGATGGGATTCTTAACCAAGGATTTGCAATGGCATTTAAGATATATCCTTCATAAAGCCATTCAGTATATCTCTCATTGACTAAGATGTTCAGGATGAAAAAAAAAAAAAAAAAAACACCACCTCCACAATGTGTCGCGCCACTTTAAGTACTTAGCATTTTGAAACGTTAACGAAGACTAGTGATATATGGGCTACCCAGTGATGGTAGATCAAATGTTTTTTCCTTTGTATTTATTAGTACCCTAAGCGTTCATAAAGCGACACAATGCAGGATGTTATATAGGCAGAGATACAGCCATAAGCAAAACTTGACCTATTTTTCCATAACACAAGTACCATATGACGCGCACCATAAAAGACTGTGAAAAGAAAATAGTCTTTGTCGCCTGGGAAGGAAGGAGAAAATAATAATGAAGATAGTACACATTGCTGGCAAAGGATTACTGGCAAACTTTTGCTCATGGCTGTAGAGACGTATTTGATCCATTAGAATGAATTTCTTCACCTCCATAACCATCCATTCCCAGTGGCGCTAATTTTTTTTTTTTCCTTGCCGTGTGGTTTAGTATGCCACTCTCTCTCTCTCTCTCTCTCTCTCTCTCTCTCTCTCTCTCTGTTAGTCCCCCTCCCGTCGGTCGTAGATAAATCCAAAGTCCTGGCCTATATTGCGATATGTATTTACACAAGTACAGAACAGGTCTTGCCTCCACCACACCACCCTTGTCTCTGGCCTGCAAGCCAGCCCGCTCCTATCTCTCACTCCAGAAACACTGTGTACAGTGGACTGAATTTCAACTAGATCTTACCTTAAGTAAGGTAATTAGGTCACGTACACCCTGCTTAGAACATACTTACATACTACTGGTTTACAAGTGGATACAATTGTCCCCTCCGCTATGGAAAAATTGTTTCCTGACACAATGGGGTGACGTAGCTTAGGTATACTGCGGTTGGAGACATGAATGAGTTATATGGTAAGGGTGTAATTGGATAGATAATATATTTAACTTCTGACTGCACGGGAGTAAAACAATGAAAGGGGCAGAATGCTGTAATGCAAGCAGTTGGATCCAATAAGGAAGGAAACATATTTACAGTGCATGGCCACGTTAAAATTCAGTGAAAAGTTATAGTGTTACTGGGTGTAAAATTAGAAGGTAATTAATGTATTAAAGTAATAAGTAATTAATAAAGGACGAAGCATGTGATAAGTGTAGTAACTGTAAGAATACACAGTCTATTATTCTTCGCAAGTTCACGGTTGAAGTTCATTATATAGGGTTAGTATTGAAAACTATAATAATACAGGGAATAACGAACATATAGAAGTTGAGTACACAAGAGCTGATTTAAGAAAAACTGTCTTTTAGAGTGATGTCTCTTAGTTATTAACTTCCACACGTCTGCAATTCTTTTCTTATATCTGCTATATCGTTCTTTATGGTTTTGATTCAGAGTTCAATGTTTATGTCTGTATTATCATTTATGTGGTAGGTGGGGGCGCTCACCATCCACTCACTCGATGTAGTGCTGCTCTGGGATGTCTGCCCTTTCCTCTCCTCCATCCTTCTTTCCTTCCATCCTTTTCCTTCCTTCATTTTTTCCTCATCCTTCTTCCTACGGGTGACTTTTCACTCCCTGTTTTGTCTTTCTTTCCTTCATTCTTTCCACTTCCTTCTGTCTTCGGGTGACTCTACACTGAGTGACAAGCCAAATGGTTTCCTGTACACCAGGAAACAATTTACTATGCTAGGTGGTAATCATATAACCAAATTTTGGCGCCTGGTGGTTTAGTGGGTAATTACAACTCTCAAATCGGATTGAGCCAGTGAAGGTTTATATCCAAGGGATGGTAAGGGATTATTTCTCACGTAAAGCAACTCAGGGATGAGTGAGGCTGGTCACTCTCATCTTAAATGTCAAGACCAACTTGCCTAGCCCCGGGCTCCAACGCTTCTCATCGGGCAACGTAGGATTGGATGATAAATGAATGAATGTTTCCTTTGCAACTATATCTTTATTTACAACTGGTTCATTTGATATCTTTGTATCACCATATTACTTAATGTTTTATTTACCGTTCTGAATTCATATAGGTATCACTTATTTACAGTTATCTTTCCTCCAGTATAAAGTTATATGAGCTTAACATCTTCAGCAGTCACAGTTCTCACTATGAACTGCTAGTTTCCAGGTCTCGTGGTTGCCACAATAATCTTCTCTCAATGCGGATCTCATGCAGTCTTTTATCCATTCGCTTAAAATAACAGTAAAGTATGCATATAATAACAAAAAATCCGAGAAGAGAAATTACCACTGGGGGAAACACAAAGATCAGATGTACCCATGAACGGTTAAAGGCTGAAGAAAACTGGTTTATAACAAAATCATTGTCACTAAGAAAATTCAACATGCGTCGGTCGTCTGCCTCAGGGCCTCCCAGTTAGCATCTCCAAAGTGCAACAACCGACGTTTCTTTGGAGGGTCCACAGACCTCACTACAGCGACATGACAGGTTAAGGTAATAAAGTTGTGATCAGAGGAGCCCAACGGAGATGAAAGATTAACAGTGTAAGCAGAAGGATTAGTTGTAAGGAAGAGGTTAATTATCCTGGAACTCTCTCCGAGGCAGTCAGGGATAGGGGAACGGTGCTGTACAAGCAGCTCTAGGTCCTTAAGGATAGAAAAGATGTAGGCTTGTTCACCAGATGGATCAGCGAAAAGAGAGCCAAAGGTGGTGGTGAACATTGAAATCTCCTAGCATGGAAATTTCAGAAAAAGGAGAAACAGATAGGATGTGTTCCATCGTAGAAGTAAGACAGTCAAAGAATTTTTCATAGTAGAATTAGGGGATAAGTAAACAGCGCAGATATATTTAATCAGAGAATGACAGGAAAAGCGAAGCCAGAGAGTAGAGAATTCAGAAGAATCAAGTTTAGCAACATGAGAGTAAGGTAAGTCGTTGCATACGTATACACAACAGCCACCTTTGACTTTAAAATTAGTATAGGGAAAGTGAGAGAATGCAGAAAAGGGTTTGATATCAGTTGCCTCAGACAGCTGATTCTCAGTTAAAAAGAGAACTTGAGGTTTAGAGGAGGAGAGGTGGTGTTCAACAAAGTCAGAGGAAGTGCCGCGAATGTTGCAGAAATTAAGTGAGACAGATCGTGGTTCCAGTCGTCACTGTGAGAGAGGAGGAAGGTGGGGGGATTTATGGTCCCCCCTCCCCCCCCAGGGACCCTGGGGCATTGTTATTAGACGCTATTTTTATTTTATTGTTCTCGTAAATTTTGAAAAGGAAGTGTAGTGTGTAATGTACATGAAGTTTGGTGAGTTAGAGTAACTTGTATTAGATAGCATGCTGGCCGACTCTCTGTGTTACTGAAACACTGAAAAAGTTCAGCAAAAGGGGATGGTCAGGAACTAGTCCCGAGGGCTGATGTAACGGGAGCTCCAGCTCTCCCTGTCATCAGCTTTTCATCCACCTTGGGAGTACTGCCGTGCTCGACCTGTGCTACAGTCTACCCCATATATACTGTGTATATATATATATATATATATATATATATATATATATATATATATATATATATATATATATATATATATATACAGTATATAAATGGATAGATAGATAAACAGATAGATAGATAGACAGATAGATAGAAACAGATATATATATATATATATATATATATATATATATATATATATATATATATATATATATATATATATATATATATATATATATATATATATTGTTACGGAACAGAGAAAGATAATGTACACTTTAAGTGAGAATACTAAAAATCACTACTGTCCCGTAAAATTCCAGGTTCAAAACAAAAGAGTTAGGTAAAATTACAAGTTAAAGTTTAATGCTCAAACTAACAACAAAACATTCAGGACTCATAAGGATAATGTAATGGCAAAAAACAGGTTAAATATATGGTTAACTGCAATAGCCTCTATTAACACACAAAATTAGCAAGAGTAAATTTATCTAAGTCAGCCCTGATAAAATGAAAATACACTGGGTAATGCTCAGTTAATGCAAGATAAATTATTACAGATACAAAATATTATCAAAAATGACTGACAAAAAGAACCTTTACATAAATCACAAAAAAAAACTCACTAGGCCTAAGAATTAACCCTGTGCCACACAGCACAAGAAAAAATGCAACAACAGTTATACTCAAATTACACAGCTGCTAGATGGTTGGAGACTTCCTGAGCACTCACAACAATAACTGTACAGGGGAGGACAGAGATGTGAACAAAATGAGGAGTAGATCTAAGTGGCAGAGAAGTGTTTTGACGCCCCAGAAATTGGTACTGAAGTTGATGCAGAAGTGGAAGCCATGTTCCCGGTCTGTGCAATTACAAGATCTATGGCACAGGTTGCAATATATATATATATATATATATATCTATATATATATATATATATATATATATATATATATAGAACCAGTCGAGCAGGGCAGTACAACCGATGTGGATGGAAAGCTGATGACAGGGAGTGCTGGAGCTCCAGTTTCATCAGCCCTCAGGACTAGTTCCTGACCATCCCCCTTTGCTGAACTTTTTGTGTTTCAGTAACACAGAGAGTAGGCCAACATGCTATCTAATACAAGTTTCTCTAACTGTCAACACCAAACTACATGCACATGACACACTATATTTTCTTTTCAAAATTAAAAAAGAAAAATGGGGTCCAGTAACCAAGCCTCTGATTCCCCCAAGGGAGGCGACCATAAATGCCCCACAGTCTGCCTCCCTCCCAGTGATGACTCAATGAGATGCTAGGAAACACTGTCTGACTCACTTCTTAATTTCTGCAACATTCGCGGCCTTTCCTCTAACTTGATTTCTGTTGAGCACCACTTCTCCTCCTCTAAACCTCACCTTCTCTTTGTAACTGAGACTAAGCTGTTTGAGGCAACTGACAGCAAACCCTTTTCTGTATCCTTCTACTTTATCTATAACCATTTCAAAGCCAAAGGCGGCTGTTGTGTATATGTACACAACGACTTATCTTGCCCTCGTGTTCTTAACTTGATTCTTCTGAATTCTCTACTCTCTGGCATCGGCTTTCCTGTCATACTTTTCCTAAATATATCTGTGCTGTTTACCTATCCCCTAATTCTACTGACTATGAAAAATTCTTCGACTATCTTACTTCTACGATGGAACACATCCAATGCATTTCTCCTTTCTCTGAAATCTCCATTCTAGGAGATATCAATGATCACCACCACCTTTGGCTCTCCTCTCCTTTCACTGATCCACATGGTGCACAAGCCTACATCTTTTCTATCCTTAATGACCTAGTGCAACTTGTACAGCACCCTACCCATATCCCTGACTGCCTTGGAGAGAGTTGCAACATACTTGACCTCTTCCTAGCAACTAATCCTTCTGCTTACACTGTTAGTCTTTCGTCTCCGTTGGGCTCCTCCGATCTCAGCCCTTATTATCTTAACCTGTCATATTACTGCAGTACGACCTGTGGACCCACCAGAAGCAACATTGACTGTGGCACTTTGGAGCTGCTGATTGGAAGGCCCTCAGGCAGTACTTCTTTGATTTTCCCAGGAATGATTATTGTTTCTATGGCCGAGAGCCATCTGAGGGTTCCTTGGGCATTATGGAGGTCATTCTGTCAGGCATGGAAGCATGCATTCCCTTCTTATATCATTTGAGTAATGCAAGAAAGCCTTGGTTTAATCACGCATGTTCTAATGCTGTTCACAACAAGGAGAGGGCCCATAAAAGGTACGAAATCACACCCACCGCTGAATTATACCTTTTTTATGTTTCTCCCCGAGATCATGCTAAGTCTGTTCTTCACTCTGCTAGAAATAATTTCATCCATACTAAATGCTCTCTACTCTCCAACTCGAATTCATCCCGTTCCTTTTGGCACCTTGATAAAAACCTTTCTAACAACTTTATTTCATCATCCTTCCCTCCTCTTTTCTACTTTGATTGCTCTGTACCTCTTTCTTCTATTGACAAAGCAGATCTCCTCGCTCAGTCTTTCTCCTCCAATTCCACCTTAGGCGATTCCAGTGTCGTCCCCCCATCGCTTCCCCTCTCCGACTTCCTCAAGGCTGACATTAAAATTTCTTTAGCTGATGTATTTTCTGTCATCACTGGCCTCAATACTAACAAGGTATATGGGCCTGATGTGGTTCCTCCTGTTGTCCTCAAGAACTGTGCTTCAATGCTTACACCCTGCGTAGGTAAACTCTTTCACTTTTGTCCATCAACTTGTACCTTTCCTTCTTGCTGGAAGTTTGCTCTTATTCAGCTAGTCCGAAGGAAGGGTGACCATTCCCAACCTCTAACTATCGTCAAATTGCTTTAACATCCTGTGTCTCAAAAGTTCTCGAGTCAATTTTTAACATAAAAATTTTAAAGGATCTTTCCTATCACAACCTTTCTGATCGTCAGTATGGGTTCCGTCAGGGACGCTCCACTGGCGATCTTCTCACCTACCTTTCAGACTAATGGTTATCCTCCTTTCGGGACTTTGGCGAAAGCTTTGCCATTGCGCTTGACATCTCAAAGGCTTTCGATCGAGTCTGGCACAAATCTTTAATTCCCAAACTGCCCTCTTACTGTTTCTCTCCTTCTGTCTGTTTCTTCATCTATGGCTTCCTTTCTGGTCGTTCTATAGCTGCTATTGTAGACGGCCATCGTTCCTCTCCTAGATCTATCAACAGTGTAGTTCCTCAGGACTCCTGTATTATTACCAACTCTCTTCCTGTTATTCATCAATGACCTTCTAAGCTGTACATCTATCCCTGTCCACTCATACAGTGATGATTCCACCCTTCACCTTTAAATTTGTTTCTCGCAATGTCCATCTCAGCAGTTACTTAAACAAACAAGGGATGAGACTATGGCACACCAAATGTCTGACTTGGCTCGTATCTCCGACTGGGGTAAAAATAATCTTGTTTTTAATGCATCAAACACCCAGTTCTTACACCTATCAAACCTACAAAATCTTCCAGAGGAATACCCACTAAAGTTGTTTAATAATATTCAGCTTAATCCTGCCTCATCCTTAAACATCCTTGGGGTTTCATTTTCTCGGGACTTATCTTGGAAAGATCATATTTCATCTCTTGTAAATCTTCTTCCAAGAGATTAGCTGTGGTAAGCCGGCTCCGTACCTTCTTTACCCCTGCACAGTTGTTCACTCTATACACGGGTTTTATTCGCCCTTGTGTACTGTACACCTCTCATGTGTGGGGAGGTTCCCCACATACAGCTCTTCCCAGTAGGATGGAGTCAAAGGCTTTTGTCTTATTAACTCCCCTCCCCTTACTGGCTCCCTTCATCCTCTGTCTCTTCGCTGCACTGTTGCATCTTTGTGTCTTTTCTGTCACTACTTCAATGGTGACTGCTCCTCTGAACCTTCTGCCTGTATCCCTCCGCCCTAGCCCCCATGTAGCAACAAATTCTCATCCCTTTTCTGTCCAACTCTCAAATGAGAGTTAACCTTCATGCCCTCTCCTTTTATGCAACAGGTCACTTCTGGAACTTTCTCCCTCTGTCTGTATTTCCTACTCCCTGTGATCTCCAGTCTTTCAAATGCAGTGTGTCCAGGCATCTTGAACAGATCTTGAATTAGGCTCTCTTTTGTATTGTTTTTGCTTTTTTTCTTTGAAGGAATGGTTTGTGGGCTCCTGGCCTTTGGTTCCTTCTTCCTTGCATAACTGTATATATATATATATATATATATATATATATAGATAGATAGATAGATAGATATAGATATAGATATATATATATAGATAGATAGATAGATATAGATATAGATATATAGATATAGATAGATGGAGGATGGGGTGAAGAGGTATATGAGAGAGGGGGTGTGAGTTGGGACCAGGGCAGCGAACTGGCGGGGGACAGGGCGACTTGGAGGAGATTTGTTTGTGGCCACCCCAAACGGGATTGAGGCGTCTGGCAATAGATAGATAGATATAGATATATTGATATATAGGTAGATAGATAGATACATACATACATAGATATAGATATAAAGATATAGATATATATATAGATTATATAGATAGATAAATAGATAGATAGATAGACAGATATAGATATATATGTATATATATACATAGATATAGATTATATATATATATATATATATATATATATATATATATATATATATATATATATATATATTTATATTCACAGTATATTGCAAGACGTTATAATCCCATTAGGGGTGGCCATTTGACTTTATTTGTTTTATGGGGAGGGGCACTAACCCTCCACCAACTCACTTGTTGACACATAGGAAGAACGTATGGTTTGGTTATATGATTACCACCCAGCTTTATAAATGGTTTCTTGGCTTACAGGAAACCCTTTGGCTTGTCACTCAATGTAAAGCCACCTGTAAAGGAAAGAAAAGCAATAAGAAGTGACAGGAAAGATGGGAGAAATAGGAAAAGAGGAGGGCAGGCATAGAAAAAGAATGATAAAGGCTAAGGAAGAAGTAGGCAGCACTACATCAAGTGAGTGGATGATGGTCGCCACCACCTAATATATATATATATATATATATATATATATATATATATATATATATAAACAGTATATACTGTGTATATATAGCCAAATTTCCATCTCTGTTATCGTATGCGCATTTCTGAAGTGCCCACCCCCACGGGAAGCCAAGGGAGTGATGTCGCAACACCTACCACAGGAAGGATCCATGGTCCAACACCCACCACAGGGAGGCGCATAGGTAGCGTGCAAGGCCTGGGTGAGATGGACCTAGGTTCATGACTACCTGCCCTCCTCTTCCCCTCGACATGGCCACCAGAAGGAATGCCGTCCTGGCAGACTACACTACAGCCGGGCCAGCCCTCACCACGATCGGGGTGGGTCTTGTCATGGCACAGTCCCAAGCAGCACTGCGGGTACAACCACTGTCCGCACCAGGAAGGAAGTGATGGCCGTAGTCCGCACTTCGGTTGACTACAAAGAGAGAGGTAGACCCATGGTGACGGGCACTGTCAGCACCGGGAAGGAAGGGATGGCCACTGTGTGCCCTTCGTCTGCCACCTCCTTAGGGAGAAGCATCCCAGTGACAGCCACTGTCTGTATCGGGATGGAAGAGACGGCCACCATCCGCTCTTCAGCTATTGTCTCTAGGGCCTGTGGAACCACGATGATGGCCACCATCAGCACTGGGAAGGAAGGGACAGCCCCTGTATGCCCTTCATCCTCAACCCTTGTGACTACCCTCTTGGAGAAAGTCCCTGGCTTAGTCCACCACCCATCCTGAGGCTGAGCAGGACACCTTTCTCTCTCTCCCCAAAGGTGTAGTTCCCCAGAGGAGTTGCAGTTGGAGGAGCTGTGGCGAGGGCACATGATGAGCCTGGGGATCCGTGGTCTGCAGGCAGCATGCAGCCGACGTCCTGAGCTGACGGCCTCCAAGAGGAAGGGACACCACAGGCAGCTCCTGACGGCAGCTCAACCCATTGAGACTTCAGCTCCCAGATGCCCAGGGGCACCCCTAGGACTCTTGGGCATGACCTCATCAGCCCTGCCAGCAGGCAGTTCTCCAGGAACAGGCAGAGGCAAGTACACCTGCTTGCCCTGTTCGGCCCCAGTTCAGAGGGCCGCCTTCCTCATCAAGGTCCCACTAGGGAAGGGCCTCCCTTCCCGCCGACCAGCAGCCCTGTCCAGATGACACTGCCTCCAGCAGTAGTCCTGTGCCTCCTGTGGGAAGGCACACCTGATGAGCTACCTCCCACACCCAGGACCCACCTGTAAGCAGCCCATACTCACAGCAGCCCGGGTCAGAATCAACTAAACTAATTATGTCCCCCTTAACCTGTCTGTGTATATTATTAATATTGTGCTGTACTGATTGTAACATAGGTAATATACGTGTAAGGTTGGTCAGCCAAGTTTTTATGCCCTGTTCCTCTTGTTGTGTATTCTAATTCCGGTCTTGAAAGAGAATCTTGTCTCAATAGCTAGTGTTCTAAGGACGAGAGGTCGACCTAAGAACACCTAGCATAACACTGGTGGCCAGCTGTGGTTCTTGACCCAATCAGAATACAAAGAGGAGCAAACAGGGAAGTCTAGCAAAATGGTGGCCTATCCTCACGTTCAATTACCAAAGTTTGATCCTGAACAGTATGATATCAATATCAACCTGTCCATGGTTATGTCACTACTGGACACAGACTTCGACAATAACAAGGAGAAAATTGCTGTCACCCTGCCGCACCTGGGCAAGGCAGTATCAAGTATTGCCTCCAAGATCATCCCGGAATTAACATGGGCTCAGTTTACCCAAATCGTGATGCAGACAGTCACGCCATCTTTAAGAAAAGTTGTAGCTCTGTCATAGCTTGACGCCCTCACCTACAACAGCAATCTGGATGACATGTTCATCCAGGCCAGGTGACTCATCACTGTCACCTATCCGGAGACTGACGCAACCACCCGGGAGCAACACATATTTAACACATTGTTGAGGATCCTCCCCAGCACCATAAGGAAACACTTTACCATATATGACCCTTCAGGAGTCCTCGACAAGGACGTACAGCTCGTGCAGTGCTTCCTAGCCGCCCGCTCTACCCCCAACACATCGGCACAGTAAGCAAGTTCCACACCCAGAGAAGAGCACAACACCAGAAGCAACGGACACCCTCCACCCACCCAAACCCTTCAACAACACCCTCTGTACCCAGGGCGCACCCTACTATGAGACACCTAATCCCAAGGAAAACCTGAATCTGATATCCATCAATCCATGGGAATGCACCACCTGCAGCGCAGCTGCCGTCTCCACGACATCCATGAGCAGTAAAAGGCTGCTCGGCGCAGGACAACGATCCAAGGGTGCCTCAAAGTCTCATCATTAGACGACGAAGTCACCGAGGATGACGCCTCACCCACTGAATATGCTGATCCCGGGGAAATAGAGTGCAAGGAGAAAGATGCCTCACAACAGCTGGATTTTTAGGAAAACCCCACACCTTCTGAAAGTGGCAGGGGCCATCTCACAGAAATATCCCCCCCCCTCCAGTCTACGACAATATGATACTGAACAATGGAAAATTGAGGCTACTGGTTGACATGGGAGCAGCCATGTCTTGCCTCTACATCCACTTCTACTCCCTTACCACCTCGGCCTTTGGCCTGCTTCTCCCCACCTCATTTCACCTCGAAGACTTGGGAGATAGCTCCCTGCCAATACATGGGGAACCTTGGGCCCTACGAGCTGATACCCACCAGCAAGTATCCACCAGACACAAGTTCATCACCTTCAACTCAACCTGCCAGGCCTATGATGGCTACTTCGGGCTGGACCTTCTACAGAAGCTGCACCCCAGCATCAACTGCCACAAACGGCGTCTCCAGTTCCAGAACCCTCCAGACCCCCACCTCAGCCACTTTGCATGCTTTTGCACACCCTGCCCCTCCACCATGTCCTCCATCCTGCCCCCACCCCCCTGCCCACCCCCGTGTCCTCCCTAGTATTCCACCTTCCCCACAACCATCAAGCTTCCAACTTTGATCATCCCCCATCAGCATGAGGCCTGGCTACACCGGAACAGACCTACCGGAACCCTCTGTCCTGTTCTCCTTCAGCCTACCACCTGGGGCCTTCTCCTCCCTGCCTACTGCTCCACCCACCTTCCTCTCGCCCTCACCTTGGAGCAGTACGCATCGCGCTGTTGGAGAAATCTCTCCACCACCACCCTCACCCTCCCCAGAGGGTCAGTGGATTAGGAGAAATGGAGGAGGCCGAGCCTTGTGAGGCTCCCCCTTCCCCTGTCACCCTAACCCCCTACCAGAACACCTTGCCTCATCAAGCTAACAGCATCCGACAACTCCTGGACTTCCAAGACCTATTTTCGTCAGGACCAGTAGACATCGGCCACACCATATACCTGGCGCTTAAGAAATCCACACCACAGGACAACCGATTCTCTAACCATCATGGCGGAAGAACGCAAAACAAAGGGCTAAGGAAGACCGACAGGTCCAGGAAATGCTTGATGCCGGTATCATCTCTCCCTCCACTAGCCTGTGGTCCTTGCCCGTCGTCCTGGTCAAAAAGAAAGATGGCACCATGCACTTCTGTGTGGATTACAGATGACTCAAAGACATGACCACCAAGGTCGATGCCCCTCTACCCAGGATAGACGACTCCCTTGACTCCTTATATGGGGCATCCTAGGTTCTCCACCCAAGATCTACAGTCGAGATATTGACATGTCCCCGTCCACCCCCTGAGGACCAAGGAAAATCAACTTTTTCCACAAGTAATTGTAAAAACTACAAGTTTAATGTCCTCACATTTAGACTCTGCAAAGCCCCCACAATGTTCTCCCGAATGACGGAGTCAATCCTCAAGCGACCTCACCTGGGAAATCTGCCTAGTGTACCTGGATGATGTGATCATTTTCAGCCGGACATGGGCCGACCACCTCCAGTGCCTCAAGCAAGTCTTCCTGTACATCTGCCAGGTGGGACTTAAGCTTAAACCATTCACGTTGGAGTCCTGGCTGAACGGTCCGTTTCCTTCCTGGGTCACATCATCTCAGAGGAAGGCATATCACCTGACCCCACCAAACTGTGGGCAATCACAGACCTTCCACTACCAGGAGATGTCCTTTGATGTGTGCACCTTTTCTTGTTCCCACATCCTACTACCAGCAATTCGTCAAGGGTTTCACCAGCATCGCAAAGCCCACTCCACACAACCTGACTAAGATGGGTGAGCCATTCACCTGAACCGATGACTGAATCACACTTCTTCCACACCCTCAAAACTATACCCTGCCCTTTTGCCTGTACACTGACCTGTCCTTGTAGTGGTGATCAGTGCCATCCTGGCCCAAATCCAAAAGGGGCAGGAACACATAATCATATGTGCCAGCCGTACCCTCAAACAAGCCGAAAAGATTTATGCTGCCACCAAATGTGAATGCCTGGCCATTATACGGGCCTTGGAGCATTTCCAAGCCTACCTCTCAGGGATTCACGTCACTGTCATCACGGATCACCAGTCCCTCCAGTGGCTACAACAATCCAACATCCACAACACCCAACTGATCAGATGGAGAGAGACACTCGTGGAGTTTGATTTTGAAATCACCTACAGATCAGGGAAACTACACACTAACGCCGATGCCTTGTCCTGCCTACCAATCAACGCCATCAACGCCACCCCCAACCCCATACAACAATGGTAAAACAAGGAGCACCCCCACTGGATACCACCCCAGGTGTTCTTCAAGCTCCACAGGCACAGCAGCAATCACCTGTTTACTCCAGGCCGGACACAACACTCGACCCAGACCCTGCCCTCAGTGCAATGACTCACCTACATTCAAACAATAGCATCCATCTCGGCACTAAAACACTGTTACAAGTATTCAGTGACACCTCTACTGGATGCCTGGCCCCTCCAACCTGACCAAACGAATCAACCAAGCCTGCCAGGCCTGCACACTAGGTAAGAAGACATCGCCCACACACCTGGGCCATTGGGAAGGATCCACCACTCACAAACCATGGCATCTGTTGTTCGTGGACATGATCTGACCCCTGCCACCCAAAGCCAGCTACAAATGTCATAGCATTTGTGGACGTCGATTCAAAGTTCCTCATTGCCTGCCCGGCCAAGGAGCACCACGCTGTGGCCGTGGCCAAAGCACTCATCTGCCACATCATCCCATACTTCAGTATTCCCTAAGCCCTTCACTCAGGCAATGCCCCATAATTTACGGAAGAAGGCAAGATCTGGAAGGAACTCACCACCATTTTTGGTTACCAGATCTCCCACTCCTTCCCCTACTGGCCCCAAAGGGAATGGAATGTGTGAAAGGAGCCACAAGTAAGGGCTCGAATAAAGGAAGCGGACAATGAAGATTAGCTGGTGCATGTTAAAATTATACAGTGGTGTATGAACACCTGCCCAAGAGATGATGGGATCACCCCCCACGAACGAGGTGTTTGGAGAAACCCCACTTCTCCTACTCCTCCAACACCACCTCCAGCTGCACTCCCTCACACCCCACATCCAGAGCCCCCTTCACTGCACCTCAAAAGACTACTGTACCGCCTCCAAAAGCATCAAGACCTATAACCAGATGTCACAACACCCAACCCTACAAGAGAGGGAACTCAGTAGTAGTAGCATGCCTACTGGTCCCAAGCAAAATCGCCACGATTCGAGCAGCCCTTCACCGTCATCAATGTCCCCAACCCCTATCAAGTCACTATCCAGCACCACGGCACCAAACATTATGTCGAAACTGTCACATATGACTGTTTCCCCAACAAACAACACCCACCCATGCACACCCCCACCCCACCCCCCACCACACCACCCCACTACCACCAACCACCCCAGAACACTCCTCTGACTCATACACTTGCTACTTTCCACCCTCCTCCTCCTCCTCCTCACCTTCACCTACCCCCCATCCACTACCACTTCCCCTACCCCACACCACCCCCATGGGCCCCTGACACATCATTGGCAACCTCACTGACACTTCACCTCATGCCGCCATACTGTACCACCCTCAGACATGCTGCAGGACGATCCCCCCGGAGACCCCACCCACCCCCTGTCACTAACACCGCACAACACCCACCCCCACCCCTCCACCCACCCAATTTTCCCCCCACACACCAACTCCCCAACCACCTCCAATGGCCAAACCACACAGTAGCCCCTTGCCCACCCACTGCCCCAACAACTTCACACCCCACCACTTAGACAATCAACTTACCACCCACACCCGGCCTGATACACTACGTGGACCCACCACATCACCACCTGCCACCACCCCTATGCCCACATAGTCTCCCCACATGCACACCCCATGCACCAGCCCCACACCCACCACCACCCAACATACTCCAACACCAGGACGTTCAACCACCCACCCACGACAAGCCACTGCACCACGTGAAGCCCCACCACCTCACCACCCATGCCCGTTCTAATCATGACCACAACCAGATCCAGCCACCTCTCCTGCCCACCAGCAGGGTATGCAGCCACACCCTCACCCACACCCATATCACTGGGCCGATGCCCTTAGCTGATTGGACTCCATGAGGAAGGGACGCCACAGGTAGCTCCTGACAGCAGCTTGACCCAGCGGAGGCCGCAGCCCCAAGACTTCCAGGGGCATCCCCAAGACTCCGGGGCATGACCACCACAGCCCTGCCAGCTGGCAATCCTCCTCCAGGAGCAGGCAGAGGCAAACACAGCTGCTTGCCCCATTCAACCCAGTTCAGAGGACAGTCTTCCCCATCAAGGCCCCACCTAGGGAAGGGCCTCCTCCACGCTGACCAGCAACCCT
>NC_137030.1:13095620-13204287 GCF_032717465.1 Coenobita brevimanus | reverse complement strand
GCTGTTCTAATTACCCTGATACTACCTGATAGTAATTTCATAGTTCTTAAAAAACATAATTCTAAATTTATAAGCATCAAAATCATCATCACGTAAACACTTAACATCATATAATGTTAATAATATGTTCCTTACTTCTCTTACCAGAAACAATTCATCATATGTGTTCACCAAACTTCAGTTTACAAAATACACAAGGTTTCTTAAGAACTTTATATGCAAATCATTATCTTATGCCAATTAATTAAACGGTGAAAAGTCCAAAGTCAGCCATTCCACATGCTTTATGGTTGCTTTCCCTGTAGTCTAATTTCAATATGTGGCACGTTGTATCACAAAACAATAATTCTGAGCCATATACTGTATGCTAAGACAACAACTTTCAAACAATTGTCAAACTCTACAATGAACACTAGATAATTTTCTTAAAATACAGTTAAATTCGTTATAAGATTTATTCTTACAGTTAAGATGATTGTCCAGAATAACTAAATACTTACATTCCTTGACAATAACTAGTATTTGGTCACACAGTCATACATCGTTCCCAGAACCTTTCATTTTCACCTTTAAAAATACATACATAGCAACTTGGTGACGCAAGCCTCAGTATCTGTATCCTTGGTTTCCCTCTTTAATACATTCTGTATGACTATAGCCTATTTGCAGAAGGAGCTAGAATGACTATATCGTCTGCGTAATCAATTATATTACTAATCTTATTACCAGTTGCACATCCTATCTTAGAATTTGACACATTTTCAATGAGCTTATCAACGTACACATTAGAGCGCAATGGTGCTCCAGATTCCACCCTGACGTACTTCATTCATGATTTTCCAAGGTTCAGATCATGCATCCTTATGCCCTGGTTACAACCATTTTATTTCTGTACAGATAGAATAACACATTATCGTAGGAAAGAGGGATACCAACATCTAAAAGCTGACAAAAAAGTTAGAATGGTTGACTTCATCAAAGGCCTTAAAATCAGTAAAAGTAACATATACATTTGAGTCTGAAAATCTGTATTTTTAAAACTGCTTCCTTTAAAACCAAACATAATATGGAGATAAAGAGATAGACTAGACTAAGATGACACATTATTATAGTTTATATAAACCTGTTGTCTCCAGACGATTTTACTCAGATTAGAGGATCATAATGATAGTGAAGGATTTAATGATAACATGTATAATAACCTCTCTAGTTCAAAAATATATTTTACAAGGTGAATAAAACTGTATGGAAATAGGAAGGAATAAAATAAATGGCGTCACCGAACTGAAGAGGTTAAATTCAGCCCGTGATCCAAGTGCAGTAGAGTCAGTAGGAATTCTCCATGTGACTACACACGTTTAATTCTGTGTAGGAGTGAATTTTTTGAACCGGAAGCAGTCAGATCCATTCTTTATCAATCGCATGAATACGAAAGGTAAGTAGAAAATGTTTGAAAAAGCAAGCAGAGACAATAACAAGTAAATGCGACGTACTAGAAGGGGTTAGAACCGAAAATGGAGTTGTAAAGGGATCGACCAATAAGAATCGGAACACTTAGAAGGGATGTAGAGTGTAGGGGAAGAACTATGGCAGAGAAGAGGAAGAAGTGTTGCAAGGGCATCTGCTGATGAAGATGAAGCCACAAATGGAAAGTGCAGTGGAGAAGAAAAGTTGCTAAGAAGTAGTTTGAATGAAGTTGCATAAAGAGTTCTGCTGAAGGGAGACGGGGAATATATTCAGCAGAAGAATCTGTGTTAATAGGCTTACAAGCGAAGAAAGATGAAGGAGGGGCAAACAGTAGTCACATCGAGGTAGCGGTATGGAATCAAAGATATAAGGTGAGTCACTTTGTTATAAAAGCAAAGTAAAGTATACATTACCTGGACGTCGGTTAACCTGTAATCGGCACATAAGCAGGTATGATTGTTTTATATCACGGGTATAGGTGTATCTATGCTGCTGGCAGAGTCTCACTTAGTTCCTGGGGGATTTATATATCTGTTTGCTAAGGCTGCAGCTTGCAGTATCAGTGTCAACTTTCACACCAGCCAGGTCCTTCCATGGCCTACCAAAACATCGCCCAGGATACGTCTGTGCGTCAATGTTGCCACGGATGAAGCATACAATACAGTACACTGAAATCATGAAGTACAGACTACAGTACTGTGTTTTTACCTGATTCGTAAGATGCTACAGATAGGTACACGATGGCATCGCAAGCTTACTTTCATCGACGAGAATAAATGAACAGTCTCGGAACTGTGAATAGGTATACAATTATTTCCACAATCTCTGCCTCGGGTTGTCATGTGCAGTAGCTGTGTTAGTTTGTACCAAAATTCTTCCACCTCAAGCCATGTTACCATCATTTTTAATTATTACATACATTAACGTAGGACAAAACTATCCGATAGAAATAAACCATTGGAAATTCTAAGTCGCTAAGTAACAAGACATTTGGGTAAGAATAAAAATGTACATTAGGTAAGCTACAGCAGATCTAACATACAGGCGAAAAGTTAGCAGGTGACGCAAAGTGAATTTGCGGACATTTGGTCGGTCTCAACTGAAATAGTAAACTTCGCAGTACTTTGTTTCTTAGGGCACTGATTTTGGCGTGTTGAACCTTGATATTTCCTTGTATGTTTTTATATATATATATATATATATATATATATATATATATATATATATATATATATATATATATATATACATATATATATATATATATATTTAAATAACAGAACATGACGAAGAGAAAAGAAATGAATTTTTAAAAAAATATCCATGCACCAGATTACTGGTGTCCCTTCTGTTTATAAAATATCTGTAACAGTTAGACTTGAACAGCTGTAGGTTGCCGAAGTTTTGGAGGGGAAACAACTCTGGGGAAGCGACGTTCCAGAAAGATGCAGATCCGGAAATGAAAATATTCTGATAGGCATAAGTTCTGGCAGGTATTGCTGAGGTATGACATTCCAGTCATGAGCGGTGCCAAAGATGCCCGTGTAGCACGATGGAAGCGCGTGGAGAGGAGGCACAATATGACGCAACTTCTGTCTGAGCATTTGCTATAAAAAATATCTGTATAATAACGGAAGGGAGGCAACATTCCTTCTTACTTGTAGGCGAGGTAGTTTGTTAGTAATAGCAGAGTTATTAATAATTCTGAACAGCTTTGTTCTGAATTTTCTTCTAGTTGTTTTAATGCAACCTCTCCACATCCATTCCACAAGGGTGAACAGTATTCAAGCTTTGAGAGTGCACATGACTCTTATAAATTATAGCTAAAATGCTCGTCAGTGAAGAAGTTACGGACTCTTTGGTACAATAATCCAAGTTTCTTTGAGGCGGTTTTAGGGAAGTGATCTTGACATGAGAGGTCCGAAGCTAGGAGAGCACCTGTTAAGCGAGACGCCGAGAATTTCAGTACTTTTGGAAATACTGGAATATTTGTAGCACTGAAGGTAATATACGATTTCTGGCAAAACCTGTCTACTAGTAAACTGTATATATTTAGTTTTACTAGCATTAAATGAGACAAGGTTACTTTGTCCCCATTCACTGATCGTGGATAAGTCTTGATTTAAAGAGATGGCTGTACTGAGTTGAGGAGTTAGAGATATCAGACTTTGTAAATGGATGTCTTGAGTGTGAATGAACTACTAAGTGTTGAGTCATCTGCATATGAATGGATGGGACTGTGGGTGACAGATAAGCAGATCATTAATATGAAACGAGGAACAGGGTTGGTGCCAGAACTGATCCCCTTGTGCAGTGTTCCTGGTGTCAACATCTTTTTCCATATGAAGTTGTAGTATCACACATTTTACATAATAATTTTTAAAACTGTTTAGCTTCATAATTAACAGTGTGTAATGAAGTGTGAATGATGAACAAACTTTCAAATATCATTTCAAGCTGTTAGCTGTGGTATAGAGGAAGAAGGTGGATGGCAGACCATAAGTGCCACCCTGTTTCAATTATAAAATGAAGGTTAGGAGAAGTGAAAAAGATATCTGAATAGTGCGTAAGGTGTAAAGTCCTGGGGAACCATTTACTATGTTGGTATATGTGAATGTACTTAATACCATTTTAGGTAGAGGTGTACTGTACCATAATGTGCTAGGTAGAGGTTGTCTTTTATCTCTACTTTTTGCATAAGCCCAGAGTATATGTAAATGCTCGGCACTCTCACTTTTTAGCTGACCTCAGCACCGGCCGCCCTAGTCGGCTCGGTGAGCGTACAGCGTCAGAAGCCGTTTATAGTTACAAAGGGAGGTGGGTATCGCCTCCTTTACATATATCTCTCGGGTCGCAGTTATATTTATTCTGTACCCAATAAAGAGAGATTTAATCTGCTCATTTCTGTCACCTTATGCTACCACTTAATAACAGACCAGCTTGCACCTTCTCGTGGCAGAGGACCTTTGGTGCGGAAGCGTCAGGCAGTGACAGCAGTAGCTGACGTGGTACTACAGACAGTGTCGTCGATCCAACACGGTGGTCTAGTTATACTATACAGCAGAACACTTAATATGTAGTCAACTGCTACTCCACATAACGGCTACATTAAATTGGTGTGCCAGCAGTGCGACAATACATTTTATTGGTGCTAGCGGTGGCACGATATTTAAAGTGCTAGCCGTGGTACCGATTAAGTTATTAAATTGGTGCTCAGTGCTGGGATACGATACGTGCTAAAGGGATATGCTGTGAACGGTAGTAACTCCTTGCAATCGCTCTCGTTCCTGAAGGTGAAAACAGAAAATCTTACTCTACTGTTGTAAGGGACTAATTACCAGTGAGTTAAGTGGAGCAGATAAACTGGAGTGGTGCATATTAATTCCTCCCATTATTCTGCCCAGTGCTAGATTCCTATCTTAAGCACAAACTGGCAGTTATCTCGCCCTGTGGTGTGCGAGATATCTCCATCTTCAAACGCAAACTGGCAAGAATCTCGCTCTCGTGTGCGAGAGGCGAGATAAGGGGAGTTCAAGCCAGTGCGGTGAGGAGTGGGTCAACTAGTGACTTCTAGCAACTCCAGAGGCGCGGACGGCCGCAGCGAGCCGAGGGGGAGCCGAGAGCGGCCGAGAGGTGCCATGATTGTGTGTGGTGCGTCGGTGGCATCTGCCTGGCGTGGTGCAGGGCGAACCAGTCGCTTGCTAACTCCCACAGCGAGCGGGCTGCTGCGTATGGTTGGAGGAGTCTGGTGGAGTGTGGAACGTGGAATGTGGAACATCATCCTGGACTTTCATATCTAGGTAGTGTCCATGCATTAGTAATCCACACACACACACACTTGAATCAACACACGTTAGTTAGTTGATGAGTGGAAATAAAGGTTTCTCAGAATTCCCTTGAAATAAATATACTTTCTGTTTATTTTATATGTGTCCCGTTCTCTGTCACTTACCATAACTATCCTTTTTTTATGTCAGTTTATCTTCCTGTAACTGGGAGGGGAATATTACTGACAAGGTTGGATGGATACAGTGAAAAGGTGGGGACGTAGAATTAGGGGAAACAGAGATCAGGCAATCCCACTAGACTCAGAATTTTATGAGTGGGTTGATACATCAAATAAAAGTGCTCAGACATATTAAATGAGTGAAGGACATATTGAGGATCAAGGTGATGAGGATATTTCTGAAGGACAGGATGAGGATTTGAACGTTTTGCATTTGCGTTCTGGTCATGCTTATTCAACAGTCCCAGAGCAATCAGTTAGATCCAAAATGGCCACTAGTCTTGCTAATGAGGGTAATCCTAGTGAGGAGACTGTGGAAGATGAGACTACAACAGTACCTTTGGTCACTCAGGATATGCAAAATCCAGTCATTAGTGACAGTACTACAACCACTCACATACCTGTGTATACTTCAGATGTTTTCAGTACACCACAAGGTTTTGGACAGAATTTATTTTCTGTCCCTTATTCAAATGCATGGGGTATAAACACAGATGGTATTAGCATGCAAACCCAGAATCCTAATCAATGGGGCATGAATACTAATATTGGCATGCAAACCCAGGGCCCTTATCCAAATACCTGGGGCATGACTAACAATATGGGCGTGCAAGGTCAGACTAACCCTCCTTCTTTGTGGCAGATACCTGTACCTAATATGGCACCCACTAATCTGGCTACTGATATAGCACAGCAGCATCCTAACTGTACTGAAAGTCAGGCTTTGGCGAAGGCAGGCATATGCTATGCAGAAGCTAGCAAAGCCTTGCAAACTTCGGGCTGGAGAGATACAGATGGTAGTTCTCCACAGCAAAGGACCAAGGCTGTTAAGCCAAAGGTTAAAAGATGGTGTGTCATACATGGGCATTGTCCTCATGAAACGGACTGTTGCCCCTTTGTCATTGAAAAGAGGAAGAAACTAGGGAACCCAGCTAGTTCAGGGGAAGCTCGGGGCCGCTAGCAAAAGTAATTAAAATAGTACAATCCACCGATGCGTGTGTGGCAGCTATTACTAAGGTGGACTTATTATCTATTCCTTGGATCATAGGGAAAGGCCAAGTGTCCCTGATCGTAGATACAGGGGCATGTACAAACATTATTTCTAGTAAAGCGTTGGAAAGACTTAAAAGTGAAATGCCTCTAACAAACTGGACATTATCACCACCTGATGTAATGTTGACAGGTGTGACAGGGAGTAGAATGAAGATTGTAAGCCAGGTGCCGTTGACATTGAGGGCAGATAAACGATCTCCTGTGTTACGTGCTACGTTTTATGTGGTTGAGGATTTTCCTCTGCCAGCTGATGGGCTGTTAGGCTTTGAAACCATGGAGGAGTATGATATAGTAATACACCCTCAAAGACATTCCATTTCCTTTAATGGGAAAGAGTTTGTAGGCCTTAATCCCTCAGCAACACGAACTGGAACTGGTATCCAATCAGGAGCCGTCCAACCAGTTGTGACCCCGACAAGTGAAGCGTCAAGGGAGTCCCCGGATGCACACGAAGCGGAGGGTATGGACTGGAAGAAAGTCAGGGCTATAGTGAGTGGTAATCACCACTTACCCAGTCGAACTGTCTGTAAAATTCCTGTCCGAGTACCTGACGTGTCGGTGGGAACTGATGTAGCATGCTTAACTGAGACTGTGAAACATAAGGCATTGTCGCTGGAATCGACTCTGACTAGCGTTGGCCAAGACCAGAAGACGCCCCTCTTCATCGCAAATATGAGTGGTGGCGCAGTTAAGCTCAGAGATGGTTGTTATATAGGCGACTTGATGTGCTATGGTGCCCCCATAAAGGAAGTCGACGACGTACGGTGAACTCTCCTCTAGTTACATCTCAACCAACGACTCACACGGAACCCGTATGTCTGGCTAAGGAAAAACAGCTGGAGCAATACGTGAAGGTCACGGATAATGTAGACCATAAAACACAACTCCTAGCCCTCCTTAGAGAATTTTCCAACGTAGTAGCACTTCCAGGAGGAGCGCTGGGTAGGACGGATAGGGTGAAGCATCATATTGGTTTGTGCCCTGGTACAAATCCAGTTTATGTGCCCGCATACCGTCTACCGCACAGCCAAAGGGAAGCAGTGGATGAGGAAGTTGAAAGGATGCTTCGTGATGAAGTTATCCAGCCTTCCTCCTCGCCTTGGAATGCACCACTCTTTCTTGTGCCTTAGAAGGACGGTGGTGTGAGACCTGTTGTGGATTTTCGGCAAGTGAACGAGGTAACAGTACCGGATCGTTACCCGATTCCGCATCTGTGAGACTTACTTCAATCATTAGATAAGGGAAATACTGTGTTTACTTGTCTGGATCTAGCGCCAGGGTATTGGCAGGTGGAGCTGACCGAAGAGTCGCGTCCCATTACTGCTTTTAGCACTCACCGTGGGCACTTTGAATTTCTCCGGATGCCTTTTGGACTGAGTAATGCTCCTTTAACATTTCAGCGGATGATAAACCAATTGTTTGGCGAGATGTTAGGGCAAGACGTCTTAGCGTATCTAGATGACCTATTTTCCTACACCACAGAACAAGGATCAGATAAGATTGTTCCTAGGCCTCACTGGCTTTTATAGGAGTTTTGTCCACAGGTATGCCATCATAGCATCACCTTTAACAACGCTACTTAAGAAGGACGCTGCATGGAAATGGGGACCCTCGGAAGAGAAAAGCTTCAACGAGCTCAACAAGCCATGTCAGAAACACCTGTATTAGCGTTTCCTGATTATACTCAACCTTTCTATCTGTGCACGGACGCCTCAGGTCTGGGTCTGGGAGCGGTGTTACAGCAGAAGGATGAGCAAGGAAAGACACATACCATAGCGTATACTAGTAGGGCACTAAGACCCCCAGAGAAGAACTATTCGACGACACATTTGGAGACATTAGCAGTCGTGTGGGCGTTAGGACATTTCCGGGATATTATCTTTGGCTACCGGATAATTGTTTTAACTGACCATGCACCCATACGCGACTTGTTTAAAGGAAAAAACTTGCACGGTAAGGTTGCGCGTTGGTTTGGCAAGGTAATGGAGTTTGATCCAGAGGTCAGATATTTACCTGGCCGTCAAAATGTTGTAGCCGACACGTTGAGTAGAAACATTGCTGCTACCATAGCCGAGGATGTTGCTCTTGCTGAGTATTCCTCAGACACGGTAAAAGCAGAACAACGTAATGATGTGATGTGGTCTCAAGTCATTTATGCCTTGGAGTCTGGCGACGAGACTTGTCTACCTGAACTCCCAGTACCAATGACTCACTTTCATCTTCAACAGGGTCTTTTGTATAAGCAACCCCCAGGGAAGGACACTGCATATCAGTTGGTTCTTCCTGCTACCTTACAGCAAGCCGTGCTACAGTTAGTTCATGACGTACCTCAAGCGGGTCATCCCGGTCGCGATAGATGCATACGTGAGGCGAGAAAGAAATACTATTGGCCGACCATGAGGAAGGACATAGAAGCCCATGTCAGTCAATGTGTCAAATGCGCAGAAATACGAGGAACAACGGGACTTCCGACTCCCATCTTAGAGTATCCTCTACCGGAAAAACCCTGGGATACAGTCTCCATTGATCTCTTAGCGTTGCCGAGAAGTCGTCAAGGTTCAAGTTATGTACTGGTGGCAGTGGACCATTTCTCACGATTCACTGTTTTAGCGCCTTTACAGACGAAAACTTCAGAGGAGGTGGCGCACGCTTTTGTGACTTCAGTGATTTGTCCATACTCTACACCCAAGGTACTGCTCAGCGATAATGGCAGTGAATTTCGTAACCAGGTGTTACAAGAAATCTGTCGTATGTATGGAGTAAAGCAAGTTTTTGTAACGCCTTACAGTCCTAAGAGCAATGGCCTGGTGGAGAGAACAAACAGGAAGATACTGGAAGTCTTGAGACCAGTAATAACCTCAAATCAAGAGGATAACTGGGAAGACTGGTTACCACATGTAGCGGCGACCATCAACTCCTCAGAAAATTCATCAACTGGGAAGTCTCCTCATTATATCCTTTATGGAGAAGTGAAAGTGTTACCCTACGATTTGTTGGCTGGACCTCCTACTCCAGTATACAACGAAGAAGACTACGCAAAGGTACAGTTGTTGAAATTCCAACGTATACACAGTGAAGTACGGAAAAGATTAAAAGCCTCAAGAGCGGAGATGATGGCGAAACAACACAAAGGTAGTCAAGAAAAGACGTTAGAGGCAGGCCAGAAGGTCATGATCCACAACCCTGAGAGAATTTCCAAGCTCAGACCTAAGTTCCGCGGACCATATACCGTTGTGGAACGAGTACATGGAAATACTTATAGGATGAAGCTAATGGAACTCAGGAGGTAGTACATGCTGATAGGATCAAACCAGTAAGTCAAGAGCTAGGCCTATCGTCTGATGTGTTGTGCCCTCTGTCTTCGTCGCAGTCTATGTCGTCATCCGTACCTGTCCCTAACCAAGAGTATCGCAGCAAGCTACGATCCCACAACAAGAGTGATTAAGGGAGTATCTACTCTTGCAGAAAAAATGTGGCTGTGGCTCATACTCCTCGTGCGTTGCTTGGGGTGGACCTATGGAACGACATCGGACATGGACACGACTGCGTTAATGCCAGGAGCACTGAAGAGCCCACTAGAAGTCGTAGTAGTGGAAGATGCAGTATGCGTCTACTATCCAATGGAAGGCTATCTCCAAACGCCAGATATTGTCAAGGAGGTCTCCAAGGGCTTGTCGAATCTCAGACAGCAACTATTGGAAGTGGGAAAGATGTTTAATCGAAACCCACGATTGACGAACTCTGACACTGAAGCTTTGGAACGAACCTTGCATGGAATTGTTGAGCTTCAGACTAGGCATATAGACAGGCTCACCGACAGGCTCACTAACTTGCATGTAGCTTTACCTAACGTACACTCTGATCTTTCCAAGCATGTCCATGCACGTACTAAGAGAGGACTTGTGGATTTTCTAGGAATCCTGTCTCAACAACTCTTTGGTACGGCATTAGATAAGGATGTAGTGCAATTGGGTAGACAGATGCATGACTTGACACTGGCCACTAAAGCCAATAATAGATTAATCATGCATGTGTATAAACAGTTAGATGAGTTCACTAACAAAGGTAACGAGATAATTAGGACTACCAACCACAATCTAGTAGAGCTTGTGAACAACATCCAAATTAACCTACCAACCCTAGCTAACTTGGTGTTATTCGCTGAGTACTTACATGCTCTCGACGAGTCAACCACTGCTTTGGAGAAGCATGCAGCCAATATGGTGGATGGCTTAATCGATGCAAGTTTGAACAGGGCTAATGCTTTATTGCTGCCTACTAATATACTCGTACTAACAAATGCACCTGATATAGCAATGTGGAAGCATGGACTTATGCCACTCTTTGATCTGAGTCAACTGGAATATTATTACCCATTGTTAGAGGCCCAGTTGACCCATGAAGGCATCCTGATATTGGTACCTATGAGGAATACTGTAACATACCAGGCATGGCGGTTCATTTCCTTCCCTTTTGCTACTGCTAATAATACACTTGTTGTTATTGAAGAGGGTCCAGAGGTGCTAGTTGTCTCAGATGACAAGAAATATGTAGCAGAAACGACTGTGGATGAATTTGAGAAGTGTAAGGCCTCATTTCTTGATCTCCATGTATGTCCTGCTTTCCATTTTGTCTTCGTACCATTAAAGGTAGAGGAGTGTAAGAGGGCCTTGTTGGACACAAATACTTCCTCTGCTCTGCAACGTTGCACCTTCCAACCCATTCAGTTGAAGTCAGTTTTCCATGCTCATATTCATGCGAAACAGTACTTTTACTTTCCTGAGACAGAGGATGTAACTGTGATTTGTGCCTCACAGAATCAATTCCTTACAGTAAAGGGGTACTATGTTGCACCTGATTTTTGTGAGTTACACAGTAAAGAGATAGCAGTTCTGCCTAGCAAGCATCATCTAGCTTTGACAGTGAACTTCTCATCCCAGTTACGACCCTTTTTACCTTCATTCAATGTTACTTCCTTGAATGTGAACAGGCTGTCTCATGTAGTAAAGGAGCTTACCTTCCTCTCCCACCTGAACAGGACTGATTTAGAGCCTTATGTACTGTCCTATCTTCCTTCATACCTTTCTCCTTCCTATTTTGGTCCTGGCGTTGGTCTTCTACTTATTGTGGTCTTGTCCTGTGTTTGTGGTTTAGTCTACTATTTAAGGCGCCAATTAAGGAACCCACTGGACCACGTGTCCGTACTCGCAGATTGCAAGTGGATGTTCCTGAATAGTTAGCTACCCTACACTCTGGTTAGGCTACACGGTAGTTAGGACAACAATGTCGACGAGGACATCAATGGTGTGGCCGAGCGATGTTCTGGTGTCAACATCTTTTTCCATATGAAGTTGTAGTATCACACATTTTACATAATAATTTTTAAAACTGTTTAGTCATAATTAACAGTGTGTAATGAAGTGTGAATGATGAACAACCAAATATCATTTCGCTGTTAGCTGTGGTATAGAGAAGGTGGATGGCAGACCATAAGTGCCACCCTGTTTCAATTATAAAATGAAGGTTAGGAGAAGTGAAAAGATATCTGAATAGTGCGTAAGTGTAAAGTCCTGGGGAACCATTTACTATGTTGGTATATGTGAATGTACTTAATACCATTTTATAGAGGTGTATAATGTGCTAGTAGAGTTGTCTTTTATCTCTACTTTTTGCATAAGCCCAGAGTATATGTAAATGCTCGGCACCTCACTTTTTAGCTGACCTCAGCACCGCGCCCTAGTCGGCTCGGTGAGCGTACAGCGTCAGAAGCCGTTTTATAGTTACAAAGGGAGGTGGTATCGCTCTTACATATCTCTCGGGTCGCAGTTATATTATTCTGTACCCAATAAAGAGAGATTTAATCTGCTCATTTCTGTCACCTTACGCTACCACTTAATAACAGACCAGCTTCCACCTTCTCGTGGCCGAGGACCTTTGGTGGGAAGTGTCGGGCAGTGACAGCGAGTAGCTGACGTGTACTACAGACAGTGTCGTCGATCCAACACGGTGGTCTAGTTATACTATACAGCAGAACACTTAATATGTAGTCAACTGCTACTCCATAACGGCTACATTAAATTGGTGGCCAGCAGTGCGATGATACATTTTATTGGTGCTAGCGGTGGCACGATATTTAGTGCTAGCCGTGTACCGATACAGCAGCATGCCGGAATTAATTGAGTGGATATTGGAATATACATCTTCTACTTTTACTCTTATTTTTCTGTTGCTGAGATATGAGGAAATCAAAGGAACAAAAGAGTTTAGTCCATAGCAAGGGAGTTTGGACAACAGGGAATGGT
This sequence comes from Coenobita brevimanus, assembly GCF_032717465.1. Lineage (NCBI taxonomy): Eukaryota > Metazoa > Arthropoda > Malacostraca > Decapoda > Coenobitidae > Coenobita > Coenobita brevimanus. Next base: position 13,191,459 of record NC_137030.1, on the reverse strand, counting down.
GCCACACTCTATTGGAAGCTTTAGAAATATCCAGGGCTACTGCGTGAGTTTCTCCATGTAGGTCAACTGACTGATGGATGGTATGAGTCAGGAGATTGAGTATGTCAATGGTGGATCTTTCTTGACGAAAACCATATTGTCTATCACTAATTAAGTTGTTGGATTCAAGATGTTGAACTATGTGCTTATTAATTACAGTTTCAAAAACCTTACCAACAGAAGATGTGACAGCTATTTGTCTGTAATCAGAGGGGTCAGAAGAACTTCCCTTCTTTGGAATTGGGTGGATATTGGCTTCTTTCCATGAATTAGGGAATGAAGAATACGTATGCATAGTCTGAATAATTTAGCAAGAACAGAGGCAAGTTCTGGGGAACACTTTTTCAAAACAATTGGCGGAATTCCATCAGGGCCTGGAGCTTTGTTGGTAGGTAAATTGTCTAGGATGGATTTCACGTACCTTGTCTGTATTTTAAGTGGAACAATTTCGGGAGAGTCAAGTTCTAGTGCTGGGACGTTCTGGCTGGCTTCGTCTAAGGTAGAACTTCTGGCATATGTACTGGCAAAGATATCTGCTTTCCCACGCGAGTCATTTGTAATGTTGCCATCTGGAGATTTTAGTGGGGGAATGGATGATGACTTATCAAATTTATTACTGAAAGAATTGAGAGTCGACCAGAATATTCTATTGTCATTAGCGTTGTTAAGTAGTTTTGATGCTTGATTTTGAAGAAAGTTTTATTTAGCAAGATTTATTACAGCTTTTGCATGGTTTCTAGCAATTTTAAACTGAGAGAGTGATTCAGATGTTTTTTAATTTAAGTAATAGTTATATGCTGATGAAGTTTGGGCTATTGCTCTGGCACAGTTGTTATCAAACCATTTTGGAGAGTTCGATCCTTTAGTGAATTGTTCACTTGGTATGAATAAATCCATTCCAGCTAGTATTAAGTCACAAATGTGGGACTCGGTAGAACTAACATCATTAGTGAAGAAAGACTGCCATTGAATGTCAGCAAGATAATTTCTAAATTCGTCCCAGTTTGCCTTATCAAAGTGCCATTGGGTCACCATGACAGGTTCAGAAAGGGGAGGTTTGGGGGGGCTAACTAATGAGGCTTTGATGAGATTGTGGTCAGAGGATCCAAGTGGAGACAATACCTCTATCCTGTACTAAACTGGATTATTTGTCAAGAATAAATCCAAAAGATGGGCATTGTGGTCAGGATTATCTGGTATTCTGGTTGGTTGTTTTACCAGTTGCGTGAGATTAAACGATTCTGCAAACAGCTCGCTCTCTAGACCAGCATCGTCAGTCCTGGCAGAATGCAATAACCATTCAACATTATGTATGTTAAAATCACCCAAAATGGTAATTTCGGTGCTAAGGGCAAGATTAAGGTTACTCAACTGTGTGGATATGGAATCAAATACACTGGGCTCAGAAGAAGCACTGGGGGAGCGGTAGACTACACAGGTATATTTGGTAATATTTTGACAGTTTAGTTTATACAATGAGTAATGAAAACTGCCTGAAGTGAAGTTTAAAATGGTGTCGTCTGCATATTGGGATTTGATATAACAACAGGTGCCACCCTTGTTATGGAAGTTTGTGAGGAGATGGTAACCGGGAAAACAATATGGGGATATATCAGTAGTCGGTGAGATTTGTGGTTCTGTGAGGAATAGAGGAAGAGGGGACATGGACTGTAAGAAAAAATGGAGTGAATTTGAGTTGGTACTAAGCCCACGGATGTTGGTGAAGAATAAGGTGGCATTTTCACTTCTCCGCTGTCAAGCATGCCCGGAAATCGCACTAGTAGCTGCCGGCACAGTCGCTTGATGGCGACCAGGAGGACCCTGTGCTGCCAGCCCTACCCTGCCGGTGGTGGCAATCCGAGGTACCACCTCTTTTGAAAGTAAGATTGCAGCGGCCATTGCTAAGAGAGTGGACACATGGACAGAGTTTGTATATATAACATGCTAGAGGATATGAAGATTTAAGAAGCAAACCGCCGTCAGATATATTACGACTCAGATTCGGGATGACGCTTAGTACTGAGCGGGTTGAATATAATATCCAGTTAGTCCCTGGCAAGAGAGGTCTCAGAATTAAATATGAAAAATAAAGATCATAAAAATAAACGCAATAATATAAAGAATAGAGTAAAATAAGGAAGACGATGTATAGGATGAGATATAAAATTTTCTCCAGAGGTCAGACTGGAGGTGAGTTGGATGGTTGATCTTGTTTTTGTGTCCACCCTGCCTGATCTGACAACATCGCAGTGAGACAAAATACCCAACACCCTTCCCAAACCACCCTCGCACCCTGTACACTTCCTCATCTTACTTCTGTGCCTCACTTTTTATGTTCACACGCGCAAAAGGACTGGGGTGTGTTTTAGAGAGAGAGAGAGAGAGAGAGAGAGAGAGAGAGAGAGAGAGAGAGAGAGATTATCAGTTGCGAAAAACAGAACAAACATCCTGGGGAAATACACAAGGCGTCAGGTTACTTTTTTCCCCAACTCACCTGAACGATTTTTTTTTCTTGGTTGAATACAATATAAGATGGACCTAGGATTCCGGGGACTTGAATAGTGAATAAATGAGTGTGTGGCCCATTTCACTGGGCGTGCTTAGTATAACTTTAATAGATGGTTTAGATTTAGACTTCATTGCTCCATTCACTATTACAGGTCGTTTTTTAAGCTGAATAAAATCAGTAGTGAAATGACGGGGGACAGGATGACATGGAGACGATTTGTTAGTGACCACCCCTTACGGGATTAAGGCGTCTGGTAATAGATAGATAGCTAGAAAATCGTCTGGAGGTAGCAAGAGTAAACCAAAATTTGAGACATGGGAGCCTAGGGGTAAAAACTATTCTTTCATCCCTTCAGCCGGAATACATCATTTTTATTTTAATCTTGCTATCTCGTCAGTTATATTTAGGTTTGGACAGTTTTATTTCTTTAACACGAAAAATTGGATGCAGCTTCCAAAACCACTTGATTAAGTAAACTACAGTAATTCAGTGGCAATAATAATAAACATCAAAATTAGGCCACTGTAGGGATGGGATTCTTAACCAAGGATTTGCAATGGCATTAAAGATATATCCTTCATAAAGCCATTCTGTATATCTCTCATTGACTAACATGTTCAGGATGAAAAAAAAAAAAAAAAAAAAAAAAAAAAGACCACCTCCACAATGTGTCGCGCCACTTTAAGTACTTAGCATTTTGAAACGTTAACGAAGACTAGTGATATATGGGCTACCCAGTGATGGTAGATCAAATGTTTTTTCCTTTGTATTTATTTGTACCCTAAGCGTTCATAAAGCGACACAATGCAGGATGTTATATAGGCAGAGATACAGCCATAAGCAAAACTTGACCTATTTTTCCATAACACAAGTACCATATGACGCGCACCATAAAAGACTGTGAAAAGAGAATAGTCTATGTCGCCTGGGAAGGAAGGAGAAAATAATAATGAAGATAGTACACATTGCTGGCAAAGGATTACTGGCAAACTTTTGCTCATGGCTGTAGCGACGTATTTGATCCATTAGAAGGAATTTCTTCACCTCCATAACCATCCATTCCCAGTGGCGCTAATTTTTTTTTTTTTCCTTGCCGTGTGGTTTAGTATACCACTCTCTCTCTCTCTCTCTCTCTCTCTCTCTCTCTCTCTGTTAGTCCCCCTCCCGTCGGTCGTAGATAAATCCAAAGTCCTGGCCTATATTGCGATATGTATTTACACAAGTACAGAACAGGTCTTGCCTCCACCACACCACCCTTGTCTCTGGCCTGCAAGCCAGCCCGCTCCTATCTCTCACTCCAGAAACACTGTGTAGACTGAATTTCAACTAGATCTTACCTTAAGTAAGGTAATTAGGTCACGTACACCCTGCTTAGAACATACTTACATACTACTGGTTTACAAGTGGATACAATTGTCCCCTCCGCTATGGAAAAATTGTTTCCTGACACAATGGGGTGACGTAGCTTAGGTATACTGCGGTTGGAGACATGAATGAGTTATATGGTAAGGGTGTAATTGGATAGATAATATATTTAACTTCTGACTGCACGGGAGTATAACAATGAAAGGGGCAGAATGCTGTAATGCAAACAGTTGGATCCAATAAGGAAGGAAACATATTTACAGTGCATGGCCATGTTAAAATTCAGTGAAAATTTACAATATTACTGGGTGTAAAATTAGAAGGTAATTAATGTATTAAAGTAATAAGTAATTAATAAAGGACGAAGCATGTGATAAGTGTAGTAACTGTAAGAATACACAGTCTATTATTCTTCGCAAGTTCACGGTTGAAGTTCATTATATAGGGTTAGTATTGAAAACTATAATAATACAGGGAATAACGAACATATAGAAGTTGAGTACACAAGAGCTGATTTAAGAAAAACTGTCTTTTAGAGTGATGTCTCTTAGTTATTAACTTCCACACGTCTGCAATTCTTTTCTTATATCTGCTATATCGTTCTTTATGGTTTTGATTCAGAGTTCAATGTTTATGTCTGTATTATCATTTATGTGGTAGGTGGGGGCGCTCACCATCCACTCACTCGATGTAGTGCTGCTCTGGGATGTCTGCCCTTTCCTCTCCTCCATCCTTCTTTCCTTCCATCCTTTTCCTTCCTTCATTTTTTCCTCATCCTTCTTCCTACGGGTGACTTTTCACTCCCTGTTTTGTCTTTCTTTCCTTCATTCTTTCCACTTCCTTCTGTCTTCGGGTGACTCTACACTGAGTGACAAGCCAAATGGTTTCCTGTACACCAGGAAACAATTTACTATGCTAGGTGGTAATCATATAACCAAATTTTGGCGCCTGGTGGTTTAGTGGGTAATTACAACTCTCAAATCGGATTGAGCCAGTGAAGGTTTATATCCAAGGGATGGTAAGGGATTATTTCTCACGTAAAGCAACTCAGGGATGAGTGAGGCTGGTCACTCTCATCTTAAATGTCAAGACCAACTTGCCTAGCCCCGGGCTCCAACGCTTCTCATCGGGCAACGTAGGATTGGATGATAAATGAATGAATGTTTCCTTTGCAACTATATCTTTATTTACAACTGGTTCATTTGATATCTTTGTATCACCATATTACTTAATGTTTTATTTACCGTTCTGAATTCATATAGGTATCACTTATTTACAGTTATCTTTCCTCCAGTATAAAGTTATATGAGCTTAACATCTTCAGCAGTCACAGTTCTCACTATGAACTGCTAGTTTCCAGGTCTCGTGGTTGCCACAATAATCTTCTCTCAATGCGGATCTCATGCAGTCTTTTATCCATTCGCTTAAAATAGCAGTAAAGTATGCATATAATAACAAAAAATCCGAGAAGAGAAATTACCACTGGGGGAAACACAAAGATCAGATGTACCCATGAACGGTTAAAGGCTGAAGAAAACTGGTTTATAACAAAATCATTGTCACTAAGAAAATTCAACATGCGTCGGTCGTCTGCCTCAGGGCCTCCCAGTTAGCATCTCCAAAGTGCAACAACCGACGTTTCTTTGGAGGGTCCACAGACCTCACTACAGTGACATGACAGGTTAAGGTAATAAAGTTGTGGTCAGAGGAGCCCAACGGAGATGAAAGATTAACAGTGTAAGCAGAAGGATTAGTTGTAAGGAAGAGGTTAATTATCCTGGAACTCTCTCCGAGGCAGTCAGGGATAGGGGAACGGTGCTGTACAAGCAGCTCTAGGTCCTTAAGGATAGAAAAGATGTAGGCTTGTTCACCAGATGGATCAGCGAAAAGAGAGCCAAAGATGGTGGTGAACATTGAAATCTCCTAGAATGGAAATTTCAGAAAAAGGAGAAACAGATAGGATGTGTTCCATCGTAGAAGTAAGACAGTCAAAGAATTTTTCATAGTAGAATTAGGGGATAAGTAAACAGCGCAGATATATTTAATCAGAGAATGACAGGAAAAGCGAAGCCAGAGAGTAGAGAATTCAGAAGAATCAAGTTTAGCAACATGAGAGTAAGGTAAGTCGTTGCATACGTATACACAACAGCCACCTTTGACTTTAAAATTAGTATAGGGAAAGTGAGAGAATGCAGAAAAGGGTTTGATATCAGTTGCCTCAGACAGCTGATTCTCAGTTAAAAAGAGAACTTGAGGTTTAGAGGAGGAGAGGTGGTGTTCAACAAAGTCAGAGGAAGTGCCGCGAATGTTGCAGAAATTAAGTGAGACAGATCGTGGTTCCAGTCGTCACTGTGAGAGAGGAGGAAGGTGGGGGGATTTATGGTCCCCCCTCCCCCCCCAGGGACCCTGGGGCATTGTTATTAGACGCTATTTTTATTTTATTGTTCTCGTAAATTTTGAAAAGGAAGTGTAGTGTGTAATGTACATGAAGTTTGGTGAGTTAGAGTAACTTGTATTAGATAGCATGCTGGCCGACTCTCTGTGTTACTGAAACACTGAAAAAGTTCAGCAAAAGGGGATGGTCAGGAACTAGTCCCGAGGGCTGATGTAACGGGAGCTCCAGCTCTCCCTGTCATCAGCTTTTCATCCACCTTGGGAGTACTGCCGTGCTCGACCTGTGCTACAGTCTACCCCATATATATATATATATATATATATATATATATATATATATATATATATATATATATATATATATATATGTATAAATAGATAGATAGATAGATAGATAGATAGATAGATAGAAAGATAGATAAACAGATAGATAGATAGATAGACAGATAGATAGCTATATATATATATATATATATATATATATATATATATATATATATATATATATATATATATTGTTACGGAACAGAGAAAGATAATGTACACTTTAAGTGAGAATACTAAAAATCACTACTGTCCCGTAAAATTCCAGGTTCAAAACAAAAGAGTTAGGTAAAATTACAAGTTAAAGTTTAATGCTCAAACTAACAACAAAACATTCAGGACTCATAAGGATAATGTAATGGCAAAAAACAGGTTAAATATATGGTTAACTGCAATAGCCTCTATTAACACACAAAATTAGCAAGAGTAAATTTATCTAAGTCAGCCCTGATAAAATGAAAATACACTGGGTAATGCTCAGTTAATGCAAGATAAATTATTACAGATACAAAATATTATCAAAAATGACTGACAAAAAGAACCTTTACATAAATCACAAAAAAAAAACTCACTAGGCCTAAGAATTAACCCTGTGCTACACAGCACAAGAAAAAATGCAACAACAGTTATACTCAAATTACACAGCTGCTAGATGGTTGGAGACTTCCTGAGCACTCACAACAATAACTGTACAGGGGAGGACAGAGATGTGAACAAAATGAGGAGTAGATCTAAGTGGCAGAGAAGTGTTTTGACGCCCCAGAAATTGGTACTGAAGTTGATGCAGAAGTGGAAGCCATGTTCCCGGTCTGTGCAATTACAAGATCTATGGCACAGGTTGCAATATATATATATATATATATATATATATATATATATATATATATATATATATATATATATATATATATATATATATATATATATATATATACACACACAGTAGACTGTAGCACCAGTCGAGCAGGGCAGTACTCCCAAGGTGGATGGAAAGCTGATGACAGGGAGTGCTGGAGCTCCAGTTTCATCAGCCCTCGGGACTAGTTCCTGACCATCCCCCTTTGCTGAACTTTTTCAGTGTTTCAGTAACACAGAGAGTAGGCCAACATGCTATCTAATACAAGTTTCTCTAACTGTCAACACCAAACTACATGCACATGACACACTATATTTTCTTTTCAAAATTAAAAAAGAAAAATGGGGTCCAGTAACCAAGCCTCTGATTCCCCAAGGGAGGCGACCATAAATGCCCCACAGTCTGCCTCCCTCCCAGTGATGACTCAATGAGATGCTAGGAAACACTGTCTGACTCACTTCTTAATTTCTGCAACATTCGCGGCCTTTCCTCTAACTTGATTTCTGTTGAGCACCACTTCTCCTCCTCTAAACCTCACCTTCTCTTTGTAACTGAGACTAAGCTGTCTGAGGCAACTGACAGCAAACCCTTTTCTGTATCCTTCTACTTTATCTATAACCATTTCAAAGCCAAAGGCGGCTGTTGTGTATATGTACACAACGACTTATCTTGCCCTCGTGTTCTTAACTTGATTCTTCTGAATTCTCTACTCTCTGGCATCGGCTTTCCTGTCATACTTTTCCTAAATATATCTGTGCTGTTTACCTATCCCCTAATTCTACTGACTATGAAAAATTCTTCGACTATCTTACTTCTACGATGGAACACATCCAATGCATTTCTCCTTTCTCTGAAATCTCCATTCTAGGAGATATCAATGATCACCACCACCTTTGGCTCTCCTCTCCTTTCACTGATCCACATGGTGCACAAGCCTACATCTTTTCTATCCTTAATGACCTAGTGCAACTTGTACAGCACCCTACCCGTATCCCTGACTGCCTTGGAGAGAGTTGCAACATACTTGACCTCTTCCTAGCAACTAATCCTTCTGCTTACACTGTTAGTCTTTCGTCTCCGTTGGGCTCCTCCGATCTCAGCCTTATTATCTTAACCTGTCATATTACTGCAGTACGACCTGTGGACCCACCGAAGCAACATTGACTGTGGCACTTTGGAGCTGCTGATTGGAAGGCCCTCAGGCAGTACTTCTTTGATTTTCCCAGGAATGATTATTGTTTCTATGGCCGAGAGCCATCTGAGGGTTCCTTGGGCATTATGGAGGTCATTCTGTCAGGCATGGAAGCATGCATTCCCTTCTTATATCATTTGAGTAATGCAAGAAAGCCTTGGTTTAATCACGCATGTTCTAATGCTGTTCACAACAAGGAGAGGGCCCATAAAAGGTACGAAATCACACCCACCGCTGAATTATACCTTTTTTATGTTTCTCCCCGCGATCATGCTAAGTCTGTTCTTCACTCTGCTAGAAATAATTTCATCCATACTAAATGCTCTCTACTCTCCAACTCGAATTCATCCCGTTCCTTTTGGCACCTTGATAAAAACCTTTCTAACAACTTTATTTCATCATCCTTCCCTCCTCTTTTCTACTTTGATTGCTCTGTACCTCTTTCTTCTATTGACAAAGCAGATCTCCTCGCTCAGTCTTTCTCCTCCAATTCCACCTTAGGCGATTCCAGTGTCGTCCCCCCATCGCTTCCCCTCTCCGACTTCCTCAAGGCTGACATTAAAATTTCTTTAGCTGATGTATTTTCTGTCATCACTGGCCTCAATACTAACAAGGTATATGGGCCTGATGTGGTTCCTCCTGTTGTCCTCAAGAACTGTGCTTCAATGCTTACACCCTGCGTAGGTAAACTCTTTCACTTTTGTCCATCAACTTGTACCTTTCCTTCTTGCTGGAAGTTTGCTCTTATTCAGCTAGTCCGAAGGAAGGGTGACCATTCCCAACCTCCTAACTATCGTCAAATTGCTTTAACATCCTGTGTCTCAAAAGTTCTCGAGTCAATTTTTAACATAAAAATTTTAAAGGATCTTTCCTATCACAACCTTTCTGATCGTCAGTATGGGTTCCGTCAGGGACGCTCCACTGGCGATCTTCTCACCTACCTTTCAGACTAATGGTTATCCTCCTTTCGGGACTTTGGCAAAAGCTTTGCCATTGCGCTTGACATCTCAAAGGCTTTCGATCTAGAGTGGCACAAATCTTTAATTCCCAAACTGCCCTCTTACTGTTTCTCTCCTTCTGTCTGTTTCTTCATCTATGGCTTCCTTTCTGGTCGTTCTATAGCTGCTATTGTAGACGGCCATCATTCCTCTCCTAGATCTATCAACAGTGTAGTTCCTCAGGACTCTGTATTATTACCAACTCTCTTCCTGTTATTCATCAATGACCTTCTAAGCTGTACATCTATCCCTGTCCACTCATACAGTGATGATTCCACCCTTCACCTTTAAATTTGTTTCTCGCAATGTCCATCTCAGCAGTTACTTAAACAAACAAGGGATGAGACTATGGCACACCAAATGTCTGACTTGGCTCGTATCTCCGACTGGGGTAAAAATAATCTTGTTTTTAATGCATCAAACACCCAGTTCTTACACCTATCAAACCGACAAAATCTTCCAGAGGAATACCCACTAAAGTTGTTTAATAATATTCAGCTTAATCCTGCCTCATCCTTAAACATCCTTGGGGTTTCATTTTCTCGGGACTTATCTTGGAAAGATCATATTTCATCTCTTGTAAATCTTCTTCCAAGAGATTAGCTGTGGTAAGCCGGCTCCGTACCTTCTTTACCCCTGCACAGTTGTTCACTCTATACACGGGTTTTATTCGCCCTTGTGTACTGTACACCTCTCATGTGTGGGGAGGTTCCCCACATACAGCTCTTCCCAGTAGGATGGAGTCAAAGGCTTTTTGTCTTATTAACTCCCCTCCCCTTACTGGCTCCCTTCATCCTCTGTCTCTTCGCTGCACTGTTGCATCTTTGTCTCTTTTCTGTCACTACTTCAATGGTGACTGCTCCTCTGAACCTTCTGCCTGTATCCCTCCACCCTAGCCCCCATGTAGCAACAAATTCTCATCCCTTTTCTGTCCAACTCTCAAATGAGAGTTAACCTTTATGCCCTCTCCTTTTATGCAACAGGTCACTTCTGGAACTTTCTCCCTCTGTCTGTATTTCCTACTCCCTGTGATCTCCAGTCTTTCAAATGCAGTGTGTCCAGGCATCTTGAACAGATCTTGAATTAGGCTCTCTTTTGTATTGTTTTGCTTTTTTTCTTTGAAGGAATGGTTTGTGGGCTCCTGGCCTTTGGTTCCTTCTTCCTTGCATAACTGTATATATATATATATATATATATATATATATATATATATATATATATATATATATATATATATAGATAGATAGATAGATAGATATAGATATAGATAGATGGAGGGATGGGGTGAAGAGGTATATGAGAGAGGGGGGTGTGAGTTGGGACCAGGGCAGTGAAATGGCGGGGGACAGGGCGACTTGGAGGAGATTTGTTTGTGGCCACCCCAAACGGGATTGAGGCGTCTGGCAATAGATAGATAGATAGATATAGATATATTGATATATAGGTAGATAGATAGATACATACATACATAGATATAGATATAAAGATATAGATATATATATAGATTATATAGATAGATAAATAGATAGATAGATAGACAGATATAGACATATATGTATATATATACATAGATATAGATTATATATATATATATATATATATATATATATATATATATATATATATATATATATATATATATATATATATATATATATATACACAGTATATATATATTTATATTCACAGTATATTGCAAGACGTTATAATCCCATTAGGGGTGGCCATTTGACTTTATTTGTTTTATGGGGAGGGGCACTAACCCTCCACCAACTCACTTGTTGACACATAGGAAGAACGTATGGTTTGGTTATATGATTACCACCCAGCTTTATAAATGGTTTCTTGGCTTACAGGAAACCATTTGGCTTGTCACTCAATGTAAAGCCACCTGTAAAGGAAAGAAAAGCAATAAGAAGTGACAGGAAAGATGGGAGAAATAGGAAAAGAGGAGGGCAGGCATAGAAAAAGAATGATAAAGGCTAAGGAAGAAGTAGGCAGCACTACATCAAGTGAGTGGATGATGGTCGCCACCACCTAATATATATATATATATATATATATATATATATATATATATATATATATATATATATATATATATATATAAACAGTATATACTGTGTATATATAGCCAAATTTCCATCTCTGTTATCGTATGCGCATTTCTGAAGTGCCCACCCCCACGGGAAGCCAAGGGAGTGATGTCGCAACACCTACCACAGGAAGGATCCATGGTCCAACACCCACCACAGGGAGGTGCATAGGGAGCGTGCAAGGCCTGGGTGAGATGGACCTAGGTTCATGACTACCTGCCCCCCTCTTCCCCTCGACATGGCCACCAGAAGGAATGCCGTCCTGGCAGACTACACTACAGCCGGGCCAGCCCTCACCACGATCGGGGTGGGTCTTGTCATGGCACAGTCCCAAGCAGCACTACGGGTACAACCACTGTCCGCACCAGGAAGGAAGTGATGGCCGTAGTCCGCACTTCGGTTGACTACAAAGAGAGAGGTAGACCCATGGTGACGGGCACTGTCTGCACCAGGAAGGAAGGGATGGCCACTGTGTGCCCTTCGTCTGCCACCTCCTTAGGGAGCAGCATCCCGGTGACAGCCACTGTCTGTATCGGGAAGGAAGAGACGGCCACCATCCGCTCTTCAGCTATTGTCTCTAGGGCCTGTGGAACCACGATGATGGCCACCATCAGCACTGGGAAGGAAGGGACAGCCCCTGTATGCCCTTCATCCTCAACCCTTGTGACTACCCTCTTGGAGAAAGTCCCTGGCTTAGTCCACCACCCATCCTGAGGCTGAGCAGGACACCTTTCTCTCTCTCTCCCCAAAGGTGTAGTTCCCCAGAGGAGTTGCAGTTGGAGGAGCTGTGGCGAGGGCACATGATGAGCCTGGGGATCCGTGGTCTGCAGGCAGCATGCAGCCGACGTCCTGAGCTGACGGACTCCAAGAGGAAGGGACACCACAGGCAGCTCCTGACGGCAGCTCAACCCATTGAAGACTGCAGCCCCCAGATGCCCAGGGGCACCCCTAGGACTCTTGGGCATGACCTCATCAGCCCTGCCAGCAGGCAGTTCTCCAGGAACAGGCAGAGGCAAGTACACCTGCTTGCCCTGTTCGGCCCCAGTTCAGAGGGCCGCCTTCCTCATCAAGGTCCCACTAGGGAAGGGCCTCCCTTCCCGCCGACCAGCAGCCCTGTCCAGATGACACTGTCTCCAGCAGTAGTCCTGTGCCTCCTGTGGGAAGGCACACCTGACGAGCTACCTCCCACACCCAGGAACCACCTGTAAGCAGCCCATACCCACAGCAGCCCGGGTCAGAATCAACTAAACTAATTATGTCCCCCTTAACCTGTCTGTGTATATTATTAATATTGTGCTGTACTGATTGTAACATAGGTAATATACGTGTAAGGTTGGTCAGCCAAGTTTTTATGCCCTGTTCCTCTTGTTGTGTATTCTAATTCCGGTCTTGAAAGAGAATCCTGTCTCAATAGCTAGTGTTCTAAGGACGAGAGGTCGACCTAAGAACACCTAGCATAACACTGGTGGCCAGCTGTGGTTCTTGACCCAATCAGAATACAAAGAGGAGCAAACAGGGAAGTCTAGCAAAATGGTGGCCAATCCTCACGTTCAATTACCAAAGTTTGATCCTGAACGGTATGATATCAATATCAACCTGTCCATGGTTATGTCACTACTGGACACAGACTTCGACAATAACAAGGAGAAAATTGCTGTCACCCTGCCGCACCTGGGCAAGGCAGTATCAAGTATTGCCTCCAAGATCATCCCGGAATTAACATGGGCTCAGTTTACCCAAATCGTGATGCAGGCAGTCACGCCATCTTTAAGAAAAGTTGTAGCTCTGTCATAGCTTGACGCCCTCACCTACAACAGCAATCTGGATGACATGTTCATCCAGGCCAGGTGACTCATCACTGCCACCTATCCGGAGACTGACGCAACCACCCGGGAGCAACACATATTTAACACATTGTTGAGGATCCTCCCCAGCACCATAAGGAAACACTTTACCATATATGACCCTTCAGGAGACCTCGACAAGGACGTACAGCTCGTGCAGTGCTTCCTAGCCGCCCACTCTACCCCCCAACACATCGGCGCAGTAAGCAAGTTCCCCACCCAGAGAAGAGCACAACACCAGAAGCAACGGACACCCTCCACCCACCCAAACCCTTCAACAACACCCTCTGTACCCAGGGCGCACCCTACTATGAGACACCTAATCCCAAGGAAAACCTGAATCTGATATCCATCAATCCATGGGAATGCACCACCTGCAGCGCAGCTGCCGTCTCCACGACATCCATGAGCAGTAAAAGGCTGCTCGGCGCAGAACAACGATCCAAGGGTGCCTCAAAGTCTCATCATTAGACGACGAAGTCACCGAGGATGACGCCTCACCCACTGAATATGCTGATCCTGGGGAAATAGAGTGCAAGGAGAAAGATGCCTCACAACAGCTGGATTTTTAGGAAAACCCCCACACCTTCTGACAGTGGCAGGGGCCATCTCACAGAAATACCCCCCCCCCTCCAGTCTACGACAATATGAGACTGAACAATGGAAAAGTGAGGCTACTGGTTGACATGGGAGCAGCCAGGTCTTGCCTCTACATCCACTTCTACTCCCGCCACACCTCGGCCTTTGGCCTGCTTCTCCCCACCTCAGTTCACCTCGAAGACTTGGGAGATAGCTCCCTGCCAATACATGGGGAAACTTGGGCCCTACGAGCTGATACCCACCAGCAAGTATCCACCAGACACAAGTTCATCATCTTCAACTCAACCTGCCAGGCCTATGATGGCTACTTCGGGCTGGACCTTCTACAGAAGCTGCACGCCAGCATCAACTGCCACAAACGGCGTCTCCAGTTCCAGAACCCTCCAGACCCCCCACCTCAGCCACTTTGCATGTGCACACCCTGCCCCTCCCACCATGTCCTCCATCCTGCCCCCACCCCCCCTGCCCACCCCGTTCCTCCCTATTCCACCTTCCCCACAACCATCGCTTCCAACTTTATCATCCCCCATCAGCATGAGGCCTGGCTACACCGGAACAGACCTACCGGAACCTCTGTCCTGTTCTCCTTCAGCCTACCACCTGGGGCCTTCTCCTCCTGCCTACTGTCACCCACCTTCCTCTCCCCCTCACCTTGGAGCAGTACGCATCGCCAATCTCTCCACCACCACCCTCACCCTCCCCAGAGGGTCAGTGGTTAGAGAAATGGAGGAGGCCGAGCCTTGTGAAACCCCCCCTTCCCCTGTCACCCTAACCCCCTACCTGAACACCTTGCCTCATCAAGCTAACAGCATCCGACAACTCCTGGACTTCCAAGACCTATTTTCGTCAGGACCAGTAGACATCGGCCACACCACATACCTGACGCAAGAAATCCACACCACAGGACAACCGATTCTCTAACCATCATGGCGGAAGAACACAAAACAAAGGGCTAAGGAAGACCGACAGGTCCAGGAAATGCTTGATGCCGGTATCATCTCTCCCTCCACTAGCCTGTGGTCCTTGCCCGTCGTCCTGGTCAAAAAGAAAGATGGCACCATGCACTTCTGTGTGGATTACAGATGACTCAAAGACATGACCACCAAGGTCGTCACCCCTCTACCCAGGATAGACGACTCCCTTGACTCCTTATATGGGGCATCCTAGTTCTCCACCCAAGATCTACAGTCGAGATATTGACATGTCCCCGTCCACCCTGAGGACCAAGGAAAATCAGCTTTTTCCACTAGTAATTGTAAAAACTACAAGTTTAATGTCCTCACATTTAGACTCTGCAAAGCCCCCACAATGTTCTCCCGAATGATGGAGTCAATCCTCAGCGGCCTCACCTGGGAAATCTGCCTAGTGTACCTGGATGATGTGATCATTTTCAGCCGGACATGGGCCGACCACCTCCAGTGCCTCAAGCAAGTCTTCCTGTACATCTGCCAGGTGGGACTTAAACTTAAACCATTCACGTTCGTCCTGGCTGAACGGTCCATTTCCTTCCTGGGTCACATCATCTCAGAGGAAGGCATATCACCTGACCCCAACAAACTGTGGGCAATCACAGACCTTCCACTACCAGGAGATGTCCATGATGTGTGCACCTTTCTTGAGCTTACATCCTACTACCAGCAATTCGTCAAGGGTTTCACCAGCATCGCAAAACCCCTCCACAACCTGACTAAGATGGGCGAGCCATTCACCTGGACCGATGACTGAATCACCGCCTTCCACACCCTCAAAACTATACCCTGCCCTTTTGCCTGTACGCTGACCTGTCCGTAGTGGCGATCAGTACCCTCAAACAAGCCGAAAAGATTTATGCTGCCACCAACTGTGAATGCCTGGCCATTATATGGGCCTTGGAGCATTTCCAAGCCTACCTCTCAGGGATTCACGTCATTGTCATCACGGATCACCAGTCCCTCCAGTGGCTACAACAATCCAACATCCACAACACCCAACTGATCAGATGGAGAGAGACACTCGTGGAGTTTGATTTTGAAATCACCTACAGATCAGGGAAACTACACACTAACGCCGATGCCTTGTCCTGCCTACCAATCAACGCCATCAACGCCACCCCCAACCCCATACAACAATGGTAAAACAAGGAGCACCCCCACTGGATACCACCCCAGGTGTTCTTCAAGCTCCACAGGCACAGCAATCACCTGTTTACTCAGGCTGGACACAGCACTCGACCCAGACACTGCCCTCAGTGCAATGACTCACCTACATTCAAACAATAGCATCCATCTCGGCACTAAAACACTGTTACAAGTATTCAGTGACATCTACTGGATGCCTGGCCCCTCCAACCTGACCAAACGAATCAACCAAGCCTGTCAGGCCTGCACACTAGGTAAAGACATCGCCCACACACCTGGGCCATTGGGAAGGATCACCACTCACAAACCATGGCAACTGTTGTTCGTGGACATAGTCTGACCCCTGCCACCCAAAGCCAGCTACAAATGTCATAACATTTGTGGACGTCTATTCAAAGTTCCTCATTGCCTGCCCGGCCAAGGAGCACCACGCTGTGGCCGTGGCCAAAGCACTCATCTGCCACATCATCCCATACTTCAGTATTCCCTAAGCCCTTCACTCAGACAATGCCCCATAATTTACCGGCAAGATCTGGAAGGAACTCACCACCATTTTTGGTTACCAGATCTCCCACTCCTTCCCCTACTGGCCCCAAGGGAATGGAATGTGTGAAAGGAGCCACAAGTACGGGCTCGAATAAAGGAAACGGACAATGAAGATTGGCCGGTGCATGTTAAAATTATACAGTGGTGTATGAACACCTGCCCAAGAGATGATGGGATCACCCCCCACGAACGGGTGTTTGGAGAAACCCCCCTTCTCCTACTCCTCCAACACCACCTCCAACTGCACTCCTCACACCCCACATCCGACCCCCTTCACCAGCTCAAAAGACTACTGTACCACCTCCAAAAGCATCAAGACCTACAACCAGTTGTCACAACACCCAACCCTACAAGAGAGGAGACTCAGTAGTAGTAGCACGCCTACCGGTCCCAAGCAAAGTCTCGCCACGATTCGAGCGGCCCTTCACCGTCATCAATGTCCCCAACCCCTATCAAGTCACTATCCAGCACCACGGCACCAAACGTACATATCGAAACTGTCACGTATGACGGTTTCCCCAACAGGCAACACCCACCCATGCCACCCCCACTCCACCCCCCACCACACCACCCCGCTACCACCAGCCACCCCAGAACACTCCTCTGACTCATACACTTGCTACTTTACACCCTCCTCCTCCTCCTCACCTTCACCTACCCCCCCATCCACCACCACTTCCCCTACCCCACACCACCCCCATGGGCCCCTGACACATCATTGGCAACCTCGCCTGACACTTCACCTCATGCCGCCACGCTGCCACCACCAGACATGCAGGACGATCCCCCAGGAGACCCCCCCACACCCCCTGTCACTAACACCGCACAACACCCGCCACCACCCCTGCACCCACCCAATTTTCCCCCCCACACACCAACTCCCCAACCACCTCCAATGCCAAACCACACAGCAGCCCCTTGCCCACCACTGCCCCAACAACTTCACACCCCACCACTTAGACAATCACTTACCACCCACACCTGGCTGATACACCACGTGGACCCACCACATCACCACCTGCCACCACCCCTATGCCCACATGATCTCCCCACATGCACACCCCATGCACCAGCCCCACACCCACCACCACCCAACATACTCCAACACCAGGACGTTCAACCACCCACCCACGACAAGCCACTGCACCACGTGGCCCCACCACCTCACCACCCATGCCCGTTCTAATCATGACCACAACCAGATCCAGCCACCTCTCCTGCCCACCAGCAGGGTATGCAGCCACACCCTCACCCACACCCATATCACTGGGCCAATGCCCTTAGCTGATTGACTCCATGAGGAAGGGACGCCACAGGTAGCTCCTGACAGCAGCTTGACCCAGCGGAGGCCGCAGCCCCAAGACTTCCAGGGGCATCCCTAAGACTCCGGGGCATGACCTCCCCAGCCCTGCCAGCTGGCAATCCTCCTCCAGGAGCAGGCAGAGGCAAGCACAGCTGCTTGCCCCATTCAGCCCCAGTTCAGAGGGCAGTCTTCCCCATCAAGGCCCCACTAGGGAAGGGCCTCCTCCACGCTGACCAGCAACCCTGTCCGGACAACACCGCCTCCAGCAGTAGTCCCGTGCCTCCTACAGAAAGGCACAACTGACAAACTACCTCCCACACCCGGGCGCCACCTGTAAGCAGCCCAGACCCACAGCAGCCTGGGTCAGAGTCAACTAGCAAAATTGTTTCCCCCTTAACCTGTCTGTGTTTATTATTAATATTGTGCTGTAGATTGTAACTTAGGTAACATACGTGCAAGTTCGTCAGCCGAGATTTTATGCCTTGTTCCTCTTGTTGTGTATCTTAACCTGCCCCATCCCGACGTTTTCTGGGTAGTGGTACGCCCCAGTCCCGACATTTTTGGACCTTTTTTTTTTTTTTGGCTCAAACATCCGCTTTTGGTGAGAAACATCGAAAATTCATAGAGAAATCGCTCACCTGAGGTTTAAAATACTCGATCCAGGTAGGAGTACCTCCTTACCTTATAGAGTTTTCTATCAGGGTGGCTGCAAAGAAAACGAGTTCTATGGGAGGATAACTATTCTACACCACTCATAAACGGTATTTATTTATTTATTTGGTACGAATTTATATGTAGTACGAGAGTATATTGGTTTTCAAACGGTAATATAGGCATTATAAGCATTGTTTCACTCACTAACTCATCACCATTCATGACCTTTATTTGCCACATTACCTGATCATCATTTCTGACTGTTTCTTCCTCTAATGTTTGTCCTCCACATTGTCATCGATTGGGGAATCACACTGGCCCTGAATTTCGTACCGTGGCATGACATGGCTTTACTGGCCAGGTCACTGATAACAGGTGAATTGCTGAGAAAAGGTCATGCAGGGGGGGGAGGAAGTCATGCTTGGTAAGGCATTGTCCCTGCCTGGCATCTTGTAAAAGAAGGTGTCCCGTGTATGTGCCAAAAATCACTCGCGAAAATTGAAAATTGTGCAAATTAGGGACCTTGCAATGTCCTTGCAATGTTGCCGCATTAATTTACGTCTCCGGGATATGAGTGCACATCATGTGAGGACGTGAATTCGCTTCTCCGGGATGGGGCAGGTTAATTCTGGTCCTGAAAGAGAACCCAGCCTCAGTGGCTAGGGTTGGAAGGACGAGAGGTAGACCTGAGAACACCTAGCATAACAATTTCCTCTCTACAATGACCAGCGGCTTAGTTTGTTCTTGTTTTTCTCTACAATGACCTGCCAGCCTTGTTTATTTGTGCTACTTACAGTCACTCCTTGCCACACCCTGCCACCAGGCAGAAGTGTGATCTATGCCCCCTGCTGCTGAAGCTACTGTTGCTCTGGCATTGGTTGTACTAGTGGAAGCAGACGCCCAAAAGAGTTGGGGTCCGGGCACATCAGCAATCTGGGGAAGAGAAGAACCTGACAAGAAAAACACCCATCAAATATAATCCAAGACATAAGAGGAATTACAAGAAAAACACACAAATATTTCCCCAGACCGATGAACAATAACAAGGAAAACACTCAAATATTCTCCCAGACCGAAGCAGTAACAAAGAAAACACTCAACCCAGACCAAACAGCAATTCGTCAGTCTGGGAAAAAGGTTGTACTATTGTGGACAGCAAATTCATTATAATTCCTAGTGTAACACTTCTGACACTCTAACACATTATTGTGAAAAGTGTGTTGGGTTCCTAACATTGGATCACTGGGTTTCAAAAGTTATTGGTCACTGTTCTCTATTTATCGTAAGGAAGTGGATGGGTTTGAATTTCCACAATAGTACCTGGCATGGAAAGCAATCAATAAATATTCCCAAAGACCGTACAGCAGTTTCTCAATCTGAGAAAAAGAAGAATTAGAAAGGAAAGGAAAGGAATGCACTGGCCAGGAAATCCTCCAGACCAAAGAGTAACTCGTTACCTAAGAAAGAGTAACTGACAAGGAAAGCACTCAATATCCCCCCCAGACTGAAGCGCAATTCATAGATCTGAGAATGAGTGTTAGTGTAATCCTGTGTGTTTGGAGTCTTGGCATCACATTATTTCTATTTATTTTGCACGTCGCACTTCCATATCTCCTCTCATGTTACTGATGCAAACTATACCAATATCAAAACGATATAAATAAAAAGTGAGTACAAGTGTGTAATACATATAATAAGTTGCTAAGTAAAATGTGCTGCGAAACCTTCCATGCCACTTGCAATACAGCAAAACAATCAACAAAGACTGCATTTCCCTAAGCTGAAGAAGTTGGTTGGAGCACTTCATCAGCAGTCTGAGGAAAGGACATTAAGCGTCGAAGGAAACCACTCAACAAACATTCTCCCAGGCAGAATGAGTTGTGGTCTGGGAAACTGCAATCATGTGACAAAGAGCAGACCATAAATGAGAAGCAAATCACCTTACATTGTCCCAGACCAAAGGGCAACTCACCGATCTGGGAAAAGAAAAGCTTAACTGATAAGGAAAACACAAACATTCAAACATTCCTGCACACTGCAGTGCGATGGATTCTGGGCAAGGCAGCGGCATAAAAGAAATATTAACAGTTACAACAAGGCATATATACTGTAGTGTATTGGTTACGGATCTCTTTCTTTGTGACAAGGGAAACCAAGCATGGCATTGAGGGATGGAGTGGAGAGATATTTGAGAGAGAGGGCTGTTGTCAGGACTCCATATTATAATAATACAGCTCATGGATAGATAGATAAATAGATAGATAGATAGATACAAGCACCAAGCCAGGGTGTAAGATAGGAAGTGTGTCAGCAACCCTTGCAACTCTTAAGTGAAGGAATGCTAGAAGTGCACCAGAAGCAGTACATACACACAGACATACAGTGTTCTAGAAGCTTCCACGACAGTATAGTAAACGTGACACGACCCCTGCTAAACGAGAATGTAGGAATCAAATATCAGAAAGGGGCTAACCACAGAACTGGCAGGTATTGGAGAGATCAACTAAGAAGAGGGGTCCGACTAGACTTAGTAAATTAAGTCCATGTGTACTACATACGCTGCTCAACTTAGACTTTCTTTGAAGATAATAATTCAAGATCAACTCCCTGTATTCATCTTTAACTCCTCCTGCTCTTGCATTACCAAAATAACTTTAACCAAAACTCAAGACTTACATATGACAAGACTAAAGAGTTACATATATATAAATGATGGCTACGAAGTTTCTACAATAAATGGTGGCAGTAACGATCGACTCTATACCTATAAACCATCATTTCTATAAAAGCAAGCGAAACTGTAACCAAGATCAGCTCCAGTTCTACAGCTGATTCTACATTATCAAGAAATTACAATTCTATGATCAAGTAACCACAAGCAAGTATACAATAAGAAGAACGAGCTAACGAGCCTACGAGCATACAGTAGCAACGACGAGTTACGAGTGAGGATCAACAAGCACTACAATTAACTACAAATAACAAGTCTACAAGACAATTCTATAATCTTCTTCACGCAACTTCATGTATCAGCAAGAAGAATAAAAACGAAATAAGTAAACGAAAAGCAAGAACCAAGCAACAAGCACTAGATCCCCAACTCTCTCCTACCACCCCCCTACCTCCACCGCTGACGCAGAGGTCAAGACGACGCGGCAAACACCAGAGCCACATTTATAACGCATCTTACTCACCTTTCCTCACTCATGTTACTCATCGCTACTCAGTTACTCACCACAGCTACCAGTGTGGGAAGCCGACGTCACCGTGCGTGTTTGCTGAGACGACGCCACGCCAATCAACATGTGTCTGACACCAGGCACTTCTCACCCACTACTCGTTACTCATTCTTATTCACATAGCTCCTACTCATACTCATTTATTTCCATAGTATTGGGTGGGAATTCGACGTTCTGTGGTGAGGTTCGCCTGTGAGTACAGCTGTTAACCACAACATTCATCAGGCCATGGAATTTCCTGAGTAATATCGTCCATCAACACAGCCCTAGAATTATCGAGAGGAGATCGTCATTCAACTCTGCATTTATCTTCCAAGATCAACAGCTGCTTTCGACACGCCTCTCCGACTGACCATTTGTATCAAGTGGGTGTAATTATACTTACTCATTTCTTCACAGTTATTTAAATTAGGTACTTATTTTTATATATACACTTATACACTCATTATCTAGCATTCATTACAACTCATTTACTCATCTATTTAGTTAGGACATAAACAAAAGACGTATTTCATAACACCATACCTTAGCAACATTAACTCTTTTTAGCTGAGTGATATGACAAGAATATTTTCACCTCCACCCATGTTAGTACCAGATGATACACACTTAGCGTCCACTGCAGTTACACAATTAGGAGAGCACCAGGGCAACACACCCACCCTATAAAATTCACCACAAACTGAAGATAAGGAAACAAATACCTCAGTTCTAGATGATAATGATGATGATTGGCAAACCCTCTCTGATGTAGCGAGTGAGAACTTTGTCTCTGACTTGCATACCTACGAAAATATACTTAACAGAGTTCATCGTTCAGGGAAAACCTATTCAACTATTCCCTCACACAACGATAAACAAGTCCAAGTTAAATTAACAGAGCAACCAGTGAAAATGAATACCACGGGTCAAACATCCCCACCCCATATTTATGTTTAGCATGAGGATAAAACTGCCTCAAAATTCTCTAGCACAGAAAAAGATCGCATTGACGTCATTTCATTGGTTAATCAATGTGAGCAGATCTTCGTAAAAAGTGCACATAGCAGATGAACAAGAGAAAATTGCTATTTTTTCCTCTTGGATTAATCAGGAAAGGTGCCCAGCAGGAGACTTGCTTAAATCATATAAGCTTCTCCGAGCTAAGATATATGATGAATTTAAAACTGAATTTTTGAAGAAATTTTCTGGAGGTATGAACTTTTTGCCAGGTATAATCCCAGAATTACATAAGATTGTAGATCTTGTAAGGGAGCACACTACAAATCATGAGCTCAGTGAAATAACTGCTGATGTCTCCACGGTCAAAAAAACATTATTAGCTACCTTAGAAAACTCAAACTGGATAACAGGAGATGGAAAGATGTCCCCAGACCTCGTTGTGGACATCATTGGTTATATGGCTGCCTTGTGTAAATTACCTGATAGGACCCTCAAAATCGCCAAGACGATCGCGTACACCCCAGGCATGTGCTTATTAGACTTAATGAACGAGTTAGAGATGCAGTGTAGCAAAGCAGGGGTGATCGAAACACAATCACATTCTAGTAGAATGAGAGTGCCTGAGATAGTATCAGCTGTGAAAACAGCTACAACTACCACAAACAGAGAACAAAATAGATCGCGACCCGAAAGTAGGCAGAGCAAACAACCAAACGCGTCGAGGCAACGATCACAAACACCAGGCTACAGGCAGTTTCATAAATTTCCGTGCAGTCAAAACAGATTTCGCGCCACAGGCACCACTAAATATGGGAAGTTTCACAGATCACAGTCAGGAGATAGGTCCATTCTATGTCATTATTGTGCAAAACCAGGACACACAAAGAATGAATGCTTTATCAAAACAAAAGAGGATAGACAAAAGACACAATTATTTGGTCCCTACTGTAGAAATCACCGGTGCCAAGGGCATTGGACCAGTAACTGTAAAACAGTAGAGAAATTAGTGTCTATTTTCAAATCGGGGGAAGACCAAGTCATGACAAAAAACGAACAAACGTAAAGAAAAGCAAGTCTAAAATTTACATAGGAGGCATGTTAGGAAGTGAGTGTATCTTGATACCAGCTGTATGCGAGGATCAAAAAGTTTGCTTTTTTTAGACACAGGCTCTCCAGTGAACTTAATAACACAAGAACAAATAGATTGAATTTTTAGAAATAAGAAGAAAGTAACTTTTCTGGAAGACTCTGATTTAGACTTATATACAGTAGAGGCAAACAAATCACAGTAAAAGGTATGATACGGTTAAACATCAGTTTCACAGAGACTGCAAGACCAATCTCTGCATTTTTTTATATCGTTGAAAACTTAGAAATTAAAGCTCATATGTTACTGTGCGATGCATGAGAACAGAGAAACTGACTTTACTCCCACAAATGAATGGAATAGACTTTGATAATGAATTCATAGAGAAATACCATCAGAGTCCTCACCGATTAGTAAAAGAGAACCAAAAAGAATTGGTAATATTAAAAGCTTAAACAAACATACACAAACAGATGAGTGTATAGATCCACTCACCCCCAACCCTAGCCTCCAGGACTAGAAACCCAGGTAGTAGTACTGATTTATCAGTTTTTCCCGCCCATCTCACCAATGATTTAGTTATACCATCTAACTCCTATATGAGAGTTACCATAAAGAGCAAATTACAGAATTGTACTGTTCTTGTCTTAGAAGAAATATGTAAAGTAAAAGGATTGTCAGTAGAAAACGCATTTTGTCAGATGAGCGACGAAGGGCAAACTCAGATATTTCTAATTAATCACATGAATGGGGAAGTACAGTTGAAAAAGGGGACTTGTGTAGTTAATACTGAAAAGTGTCCCGCCCCTATAATGGAAATAGTTTTAGCTGGAGTCAGAAGTGAGATAAAATCTACGGATAGAGACAGCATAAAAGAGAATTTAATTCACTCAGGTGAATTTGATGAAGAAAATGATTTGTTAACCGTGTTGAAAAAACAGGGACACCGTAGCATTACCTGGAGAACAATTAGGGTGTACTAATCTGATTAATCACAAGATTAATGTGCACCCAGATACACCACCAATTTTCGTACCAGCCTATCGAATCCCACAATCTCAGCGTACACTCGCAAACCAGTATGCCGATGAAATGTAAAAACTTGAAATTATTGAGCCATCAATCTCCCCGTGGAATGTCCCATTATTCTTCGTGCCCAAACGATGGAGAAATGCATGCGGTAGTTGATTACCGTAAACTAAACAATCACACAATCCCAGACCGATTTCCCATGCCATTGCTACGCGACATCCTACAGAATTTTGGACCAGAAAATATTGTATTTTCCACTATCGATTTGCTAAGTGGTTATTATCAAATTCCAGCAGATCAGGAGTCAGGTAAATACACTGCCTTTTCACAAATAGAGGACATTATCAGTACAGAAGGATTCCAGTGGGACTGAGGACAGCCCTGGGCACATTCCAGCATCTTATGAATTACGTATTATCAGGAATTTTAGGTCAAGGAATATTTGTTTATCTTGATGATATTATCATCACAACGAAAGATATCACAGAACATCTCCAGAAATTAGATCTACTCTTACAAAAGCTTGGTGATGCTGGTTTAAAAATTAAGCTTTCTAAATGCAAATTTTGCTTTAAGGAAATAAAATTCTTAGGCCACACACTAAATGCTAAAGGTATTCACCCCACCAGTGACAAAATACAGACAATGAAAGACTTCCCTGAAACCACTATGACTGACGAAGTTAGATAATATTTAGGTCTATCAGGGTACTATACGTCGTTTATTTAACAGTTCTTTCATATAGCCTTTCTTGTATTCCAACTACTCAAAAAAGATGCTATATTCCAATGGGGAGAAGAACAAAAACAAGCATTTAACAAATTAAAAATTAAACAAATGCACCATGTTTGGCATATCCGGATTTCACAAAGCCATTTATTATTTGTACAGATGCACCAAGTAAAGGATTAGGGGTTGTACTGATGCAAGAAGATAAACGAGGACAGAATCAACCAACTGCATTTGCCAGCGGACAAATAAATGGTGCAGAGAAAAAATATTGCACTACAGACTTAGAGGCACTAGCAGTGGTTTTTGCATTACAAAAGTTTCGAGATTTGGTATATGGTTACGAAATTCACTTATTCACTGACCATAAGCCGCTAGTGGGTATGTTTAACCCACGGCGTCCCGTCAACGTGAATTAATGTCCACACGTTTTGTCACTGCCAATCCCGTCGACATACATAAACGCGAATCAATTGCAAGGCCCCTAATTTGCACAATTTTCAATTTTCGTGAGTGATATTTGGTATGTATACACGGGACACCTTCCTCTACAAGATGCCAGGCAGGGACAATGCCTTACCCAGCATGATGCCCCCCCCTGGATGCCATTGTCTCAGCAATTTACCTGTTATCAGTGACCTGGCCAGTAAAGCCATGTCATGCCATGGTACGAAATTCAGGGCCAGAGTGATTCCCCAATCAATGACAATGTGGAGGACAAACTTTACATAGCATTAGAGGAAGAAACAGTCAGAAATGATGATCAGGTAATGTGGCAAAAAAAGGTCAGGTATGGTGATGAGTTAGTGAGTGAAACAATGCTTATAATGGCTATATTACTGTTTGAAAACCAATATACTCTCGTACTACATATAAATTCGTACCAAGTAAATAAATAAATACCGTTTATGAGTGGTGCAAAATAGTTACCCTCCCATAGAACTCGTTTTCTTTGGTGCCAGCCTGTTAGAAAACCCAGTAAGGTAAGGAGGTACTGCTACCTGGATTGAGTATTTTAAACCTCAGGTGAGCAATTTCTCTATGAATTTTCAATGTTTCTGACCAAAAGCGGAGGTTTGAGCCAAAAAAAATTTTTTCCAAAAATCGTCGGGACTGGGGGGAGTCAGTGGTGGAAAAGTGGTCGGGATGGGGGGGGTTAAAGAAACACTCCTCTCTGGGAGGTGAGCAAGATGGAAGTGTACAGTCGAAAACTACAATGTACATATTCATTATATACAAGGCAAAATGAATCTAGTAGCCGACGCATTATCTAGAACCCGAAAACAATTCAGGTCGCGGCATTAGATCTCAAAGGAGACATCCCAAACCACGATGAAAACGCAAAAGCACAAAGACTTGATCCAACATGGTCTAAAGTTATATACAAGTTAGAAAGTGGAGATGACATACAATTACCCAAACTACATGTACCACTTGAACAATTCACAATAATCAATAATGCCTTATACAAGATCAACCCAGGACAACCAAAACACCGAAGAAATAATAACCAATTGGTAGTACCTAATGACATGATACCACAAGTATTACGAACGATACACGATAGCCCACATGCAGGACATCCTGGAAAGGATAGGATTCAAACAAACCCAGTTGTTATGTTACTGGCCATCATTACAAAAAGATATAAACAATCATATAGACAGATGCAAATCATGTGCAAAACACAAAGGATACTCAATTACACCTGCACCAATAGGTAATTACCCTGTACCACATCAACCATGGGACGTTGTCGCGGTTGATTTACTCAAGATGCCATTATCATACAATAATAACCAATACCAATTCATGGCAACGGATCATTTTTCCTGTTATATAATATTAGCTCCAATTAAAGATAAAATAGCAGAGACAGTAGCAAAGGCAATAATAGATAATGTAATATGTCACTTTACTACCCCAAAGGTACTAATAAGTGATAATGGAGGAGAATTTAATTCTGATATCTTACAAGAAATATGTAAACAATACAATATCAAAAAGGTTAACGTTTTAGCCTATCACCCAGCATCCAATGGGTTAGTAGAGAGACAAAACAAAAAAGTATTAGATGTAGCCTACTACGATACATTCTCAATGAAAATTATGCAAGCTGGAATTATTGGATTCCCAGAGCAGAAGCCTCAGTTAATGGATCTATAAATAAATCCATAGGTGACACACCACATTTTATTATATATGGCACAGATAAAAAACTACCATATGAACTCCTAGAAGGTGACAGTCTGCCCATATACAATTTCGGTGATTACTCTAAACTCTGTTTACGTTAATTCCAGGACATAGACAAAAGAGTCAAAAAACAAATAACGATGTCCAAGGAAGAAATGACGGAGGCATTCAATAAAAAGGCAAGGGATTCACCTATCAGCTTAGGAGACATTGTTTATGGTATCATTCATACGAGAGACAATAAACTATCCCCAAAATTTGAGGGGCCCATACAGAGTAATTAATATAAAAACAAAGTTTTAATTAGGTCACTGTCAAGTGGCAAAGAGAAACAAGTTCATATTGACCATTTAAAACGAGTTTCAAGGGAACTATCCAATAATTATACAGCCTCGGATACAACCAAACAACCGAACGTAACCCATGAAACCAATCAAGAAAACAACAATAATTACAAAAATAAATTAATGTCATATACCAAACAATCAAACATAGGCGTAACTGTTCCAGTTAAATCTACAGTACATCATTTACGAGATTTAAATATCGATTTAAACTCCTTCTATAAATGAAATAACAAGTTATTGTCCTACGTTAGTCAACCGTAACGTACATCATCATTATCATCGACCACAGCATGACCATATTAGAAAATTAATAGACCTTTTTTTTTTTTGTCAGTAGGTTCCGAAGTAAGGACTTCATGCAATATTATCCATATTTAGAAGCAACAATAACACCAGCATCAGTAGTAGTTCATGTACCATTCATAACTGACGACCTGTTCACAGTATACGAAGTATATACCCCTTCCTTTCTATGAATAATAACATTTTGGTCATCATCAACATCAACTCAGACACCGAACTCATCATGGTCTCCATGAGACAGAACGCTGTCACTTTCGCAAGTGAATCAACGATTGAACGAAAGTGCCGTACATCCTTACATGCTGTTCACCTTTGTCCTGCGTACCTTTTCACGTTTCAGCCTACTGAAACAGTCCCTTGTGAAATGGCTATCATAAGAAATCACGACATTCATCATCACTGCAATGCCACTTTTGCTCCAGATATGCTTGTACACCATCAATGCATCGGACACTCACAGTTTTTTTTTAATTCACTCATAACACATCAGTTTACATAATCTGTCCAGATATACCACCATCTCATACTTCAGCATCAGGATTATACATAGCACCAGACTACTGTGCGGTATTTACACCATCCATGTCCACTTTATCCACCATCAATCACTACGCCATCCTCAGTCATACACACAAACATTTCCACCCACTACCTAATATGGACTTAAACATGAGCACAGGTATTAAGTTGACTTCACCTAAGTTTGAAACTATGCAACTGATCAATGAAACAATGAAGCCCTGGGAAGATTTGAGTTTGAGTATGTTCAACCCATATTATGTGTATAGCCCAGCACCTACTGGCTTTATAATCTTCTGTATTGTATTTGCAGTAGTGCTGTTCGCAATGCACAGAATGCATGCAAGAACTGCAAATTTGGAGTCAGTATTTAGTGGGGGTAGAGTAAGCCTTCAATTAACCCCCCCTGAATGAAGTGTACATATTTTGTATATAGTATTAATTTTACTGTTTGCAGATGATACTGTGTTATTGAGTGAAGACGAAGGGGAGCTGCAAGGCTTGGTGGATGAGTTTGGGAGAGTGTGTAAGAAACGGAATCTAAATGTGAATGTAGGGAAGAGTAAAGTGATGGTCTTTGAGAAAGGTGAAGTCAGTGAATGTACAGCGAGGTTGGATGGTGAGGAATTGGAAAATGTGAGTACGTTTAAGTACTTGGGTAGTGTGATGAGTAAGGATGGAGGTTTGGAGGGTGAAGTGCTTGAAAGGGTACAGCAGGGAAGAAAGGTTGCTGGTTCCTTGAAAGCAGTGATAAGAAACAGGGAAGTGAGCATGGAAGTGAAAAAGTTACTACATGACAGTATTGTGATACCAACTCTAACGTATGGAAGTAAAGCTTGGACGTTGTTGGAGGGACACAAGGCAAGAGTGAGAGCAGTGGAAATGAGTTATTTAAGAGGCGCCTGTGGAGTCACATGGAGAGACAGGCTGACAAATGAGGATATAAAGAAGCGTTGTGGTGTGGATATGGATGTGATAGGAAGCGTTAGGATAAATACGCTGAGGTGGTTTGGCCATGTGGAGAGGATGGGGGGTGAAAGACTGACGAAGAGAGTGTATGTGAGTGAGGTGGAGGGGGGGAGAGGGAGGGGGAGGCCGAGGATGAGATGAAGGGTTTGGGGTGGAGAGGTATGTGAGAGAGGGGGGTGTGAGTTGGGAGCATGGCAGTGAAATGGCTGGGGACAGGGCGACGTGGAGGCGATTTGTTTGTGGCCACCTTGAACGGGATTGAGGCATCTGGCAATAGATAGATAGATAGAATTTTATTTAAAAAAAAAAAAAGAAGAAGAAGAATGACACATGATATGGAAGTATGCCAGTATCATTATCTCTATATGAAATATTAATAGCTCTTACCATAATCTTAACTTTGAACTTCTTTTTTTTTTTTGCATATATCCATTTAACTATTATACATACACATCTTACAAAATGTCATGCAATAACCAATTTAACCATATTGCATTTGTTCAGTTATGTATAGAACTTCTTTAAAATGTAATATTACAGGATCATTGCAATATTAACATGAATATTATAATTATCTATGCTACATTATAATCAATATTATGTATTAATAGATTAGCATATGTCAATGATGACTGCTGTCAGAGGACCGCCAGCTCGCGTGACCGAGCGATGTCAGGACTCCATATTATAATAATACATCTCATAGATAGATAGATAAATAGATAGATAGATAGATAGAAGCACCAAGCCAGGGTGTAAGATAGGAAGTGTGTCAGCAACCCTTGCGACTCTTAAGTGAAGGAATGCCAGAAGTGCACTAGAAGCAGTACATACACACAGACATACAGTGTTCTAGAAGCTTCCACGACAGTATAGTAAACGTGACACAACCCCTGCTATACGAGAATGTAGGAATCAGAGATCAGAATGGGGATAGCCACAGAACCGGCAGGTAGTGGAGAGATCAAATAAGAAGAGGGATCCGACTAGACTTTGTAAATTAAGTCCCTGTGTAATAAATATGCTGCTCAACTTAGACTTTCTTTGAAGATAATAATTCAAGATCAACTCCCTGTATTCATCTTTAACTCCTCCTGCTCTTGCATTACCAAAATAACTTTAACCAAAACACAAGACTTATATATTACAAGACTAAAGAGTTAATATATATAAATGGTGGCTACGAAGTTTCTACACTGTGAGCTAGAGGTAGGGTACCCAAATGACAGAGGACAGGGCAACATGGAGGCGATTTGTGTGTGACCACCCTTAAGGGATTAAAGCATATGGCTGTTGGTAGATAGAAATCTGGGTATGACTGAAGTAAAATCCAAACACCTACCAATTTCCTTACTAATAGACGAAATATATCCAAGTCACCTAGGTACCCTTGTAATATATGCTATAGTTGCGCTCAGGTAAGCTGTCAGTTTAAGCTTACAAAAATTTCATTTATAAACTAGTTGCGCTCAGGTAAGTAATTTGTCAGTTTAAGTTTACATGTATCAATTAGCTTATTCAGCTCTGACTGGGATCATGAAAAGACTATGCTAATAGTTTGTTGATTAACTAGACTATTTTTAATATAATTTGGCCCAAATTTCCATTTTTGTAGCTTATCTTTCGTAGGTCAGTAACTGAAAAAGACGATAACATGACTCTACATCCATTTCATAGAGCGTCTTTGTGACTAACATATTCCAGTCTTAAAGTATAGTTACAACACAGCATTCAAGACGAAGACAGCAGTTTTAGGCCATGAGAATAAAGAATATAGTTCACTACGATGACGTATTTTGTATTCACTTACTGCCATAACCAGACAATTATATTCGGTTTCGGTGAGGTTTTTCTAACTGGAGGGTTTAGACATTATGCTCAGAAATCCTTTCACAGCTGAGACCTTTCATAAAGGTATATAACCACTGAAAACAGGCTTGATAAGGTCATTTTTCTCTTACTGAGTTACATCTCTGAAAGCCAGTCAGTCGGCATTCCTTTTTGCAAGTGTTGAAGGCAACACGGAACTTTTTAAATGTCTGTCTATACAATTTGACACCCAGAAATGGAATGAAATGAAAAGGTAGCACCAGGTAACAAAGACCATATGGCACTAAGTCGCATCACAGAGTGAAAATACTGTAAAGGAGAAAAACAAGGGAAAAACGGAAGATAAAATTAAATATCATACAAAATTCCTAAATGAGTTAAAAAGGACATTAAACGGGTAATAGAAAAATACCGAGACTCTCTTAAAATATCGCTTAAATCTGGAGGTCAGCAAAGTGAGGATAAAAACGGGAATAGTCGAAGGTAAACTCCTGTATGTCGAGGACAGGCTATGAGAATGTGGTGTACTGACAGGGGAACATTGCAAGTAGGGCAGAAAGGCGGCGAATCACCAGACATCAAATACCCGTGAGTAAGACGAGTATGGCCAATCTGTAAGCGAGAGAGAGCAGTCTCCGAACGGCGGTTACAGTGACAAGGATTGGACCAAGGAGTAACAAAAGATTTAACAGTCTGGAGTTTATTACCAGACAATAAGGACCAGTAAGATTGCCACCGCTGTCAGAAGAACGCTCGGAGGATAGGAAAAAAATCAGAAACTGGAACAGATTGTAAGGGCACACAAGCGGACTGGAGGGCTTCGCGAGCCAAGGCATCCACAGTTTCATTACCAGGAATGCCAACATGAAGCTGGCACCCAGCAGATAGACACTGATTTTTTCTAGACAGACAGACGAAACAGCCACTCTTGAATCTCTAAGACGAGGGGATGGAAACGTGAAGTTGACTGCAACAGAAGGAGTGCACTAAGGGAGTCAGAGAATAGAACGAAGGACGATGAAGGATGGCTGTTACATTTACGGGCCACAAGTAATAAAGCATGAAGTTCAGCCGTCATAATTGAAGCTACTGGAGGAAGGCTATACTGCAAACCCAGTACCGTGTGTCATTTTTGATCCATCTGCATAGACATGGACTGCAGAAGCATGTTCGACAAGATGTGCATAAAAGGAAGATCTAAGAACTATGGAAGAGGTAGACAACTTTGAGGAAGGCAATATGGACAGACAAACAGAGGGACGTGGCAGCAGCCAAGGTGGAAACTGCCCAAGGTGAAATAAGAGAACATTGTCTGTGGAAACTGGGAAGGACGAGAGGAAGGACTGAACACGGAGTATGAAAAGGGGTCGACGATGTGGGTGGGTTAAATAATAATCTGCAATAGAGAAATGTATTCTAAGTACTGAAGAAGATTGAACCTGATGTTGTCTTAAGAAATAGTGAAGAGAAAGTAATGCACGACGTCTATAAAGTGAAGGACAACCTGAATCTGCATAAAGACTCTCTACTAGGGAGGAGCGGAAAGCACCAAGCGCTAAACAAAGACCAAAATGGTGTACTGAATCAAGTTTCCGCAATGTACGAGAGGAAGTGGAAGAGTAAACTTGGCACCCATAGTCTAACTTTGATAAAATAAGGGCTCAATGAAGGTAGGCATGTACGGTCAGCACCCCAAGACACATGGGATAAAATTTGCAGGAGGACTTTGTAAAGTAGACACCTTCAAAGACGAAATATGAGCGTCCCATGTTAACTTAGAATCAAATATCAGGCCCAAGAATCTAGTAGATGCCCGATACTGAAAAGGATGATGATAAAGATAGAGAGATGGGTGAAGCGACTGATGACTTCGAGTAAAGGTCATTGCACACGACTTAGAAGTGGAGAACCGAAAACCATGAGCAGTAGCCCAAGAAGAAGGATTTGTAATAGCAGACTGAAGAAGACTCTGTAACACTACGGAATTAGAGCCTGCAGCATAGACAGCGAAGTCGTCAACATATAAAGAAGAATGTACACCTACTGGGAAAAAAGCGACAATATCATTAATTGCAATAAGGAAATGTGTTGCGCTAAGAGCCCTGCCCTGAGGAACTCCTTCGTACTGTGGGAAGGAATCAGACAAACTATTGCAGATGCAAACAGAAAATGACCTATTTGCCAAATAATTTTGATTAAAAACTCCCATATTGCCAACAGTACCAAGTAATTGGACTGTACAGAGAATATGATACTTCTATGCCGTATCATATGCCTTCTCAAGATCAAAAAATACAGCAAGGACTGATTCACCTTTGGAAAACGCAGCCCTGACATACATTTCTAACTTAATCAATGGGTCCAAAGTACTTCGCATCTTTCGATAGCTGAACTGAGCTGGAGATAAAAGATGGTTAGATTTTAACAACCACATTAGCCTAGCATTAACCATACGTTCCAGGACTTTGCAAAGACAGCTTGTCAGAGCCATTGGATGATAATCTTGATGAAGATAGCCATCGTTAAAAGGTTTGAGGAAAGGAATGATAAGCGCGATGTGCCAACTTGGGGGAAATTCAAGTGTGGTCCAAACACGATTGTTAAGTGCTAATAAAAACTGAAGCCCCACTGATGAGAGGTGTTCATGCATACTGTAATGAACACCATCTAAACCCTTACATGAATCTCTCCAAGAACGAATGGCATCACGCAATTCCGCCGACATAAAAGGAGCATTATAATGTTCTTCATCAGAGAGGTGGAAGTGGAGTGGATGACACTCTGTTGTCGAACGAAGTTTGTGAAAGTCACTCGTCAAATGAGAGCTTTTACTGACCTCACTAAATTGTTCACGCAGCGCACTGGCAATTAAGTAGGGATCTGCTATGGAAGTAACATGCAGATGGAGGACCGGAGCCGGAGATAGTAGCCATTTACCTGCTATCTTACGGTTACAGGCCCAAACCGCCGAGATGGGCGTGTTAAAGGTAACTTGAGAAACATATGACTTCCATTTGGATTTCTTAGCCTCATTAACTGTTCGACGAAAGGCAGTGCTGGCACGTCGGAATAGTATAAGGTAAACTTTATTAGCGGTATGGCGTTTGCGGCGATAGCTCTTCCAAATAGCCCGTTTGATGCAGAGGGCTCTTGAGCATTCCGGTGTCCACCAAGGAACACACTTAGATGAAAAGGGATGAGTGGTCTTTGGAATTGCCTGATCAGCAGCATTTAGGACCACGTCCAGGAATATAGTGAGCATATCAGGTACACAAGAAGAAAGAATAGAAAGAGGAGTCATATAGGAAGTAAAAGCTATCCAATTTGCTCGAGCAAAACACCAACGTGGAGGGCGTGAAGTAGGAGAATACGACATGAGTTGGAGATGTATTGGAAAATGATCACTAAGCGGACAGTCTTGAAGAACAGACCAAGTGAAGTCCAGAGCAAGAGATGGAGAACACAAAGAAAGGTCAATGCAGGAAAAGGAATGCGTATGTGCATCGAAGTGGGTGGGAAGAGCAGTATTGAGGACTAAAAGTTCATGATGGTAAATAAAAGATTCCATCAGTCGACCACGAGGATTGATAACAATCACCCCACAAAGGATTTCGACTATTAAAATCGCCGAGTAAAAGGTATGGAGAAGGGAAACTGGAGAGCAGGATAGCTAATGCCGAAAAATCAAGTGCCACTGAGGGGGAGAAATAGAGGGAGACAATTGTTAACCAATGTCCAAGAAATATGTGGGCTATGACACAGGGGAGCTCAGTAGAAATTTATATTTGTTCAAATGGAACCGTATGGTGAATCAATATGCAAACATAAGAAATGGAATGAGGAGAACTAAAATAGGTATAATTAGGGATAGGAGGTGGGGACTCCTGAGGGCGAGTCTCCTGTAAGCAAAGCACTGTAGGTTGGTGAACAGAAATCAGATAACGTAAACCATTATGCTGCGATGTAAAACTGCGTAAATTCCACTGTAAAATAGACATTGTACCATAAAACAGAGGATCAGAACAATGACAAAACTGATGGTGCTAAAAAAACTATGTTGAAGAACAGGTTACATTTGAGTAAGGATAGTAGGTATCAAAGAACCACTGGAGAACTGAGTGGTGGAAGGGCATGACTCGGATAATGAAGAACAGTGGTGAGGAAAAGGGGTTTCTTCCCCTGGAGGCAAAGGAAGGTCTAAAAGGGATTTGACAATAGGGTCACTTGAAGTTGAGGTGGGGGAAGAAGAGAGGGTGGGGGTAACGAACAGATTACGGATGAAGCAGAGGAGGTAGAGGCTGTAGCTTCAGGGGGAAGAGAAGTGGAGGGAAGAGTGAGAGGAGGGGAGTGTACATCGGCAGAAATGGTAATTGTAGAAGTTGAAATGGGGACGGATGCATCAGTGGTTGGAACAAACAATGGTGAAGAAGTGTCCTGAAGAAATCGTGTAACTTTCTGGATAGTTTCAGGAGAACTGTCACCCGAAGATGAACGACGAGGTGGACAGAAGTCAGATCTAGAAAAGAGAGGAGGTGTGCAGCACATTTGGGAAACAGGGCATGACCCACGATGGGCTTTACGTTTCCTGACCGATTGAAGGGGAGAGGCAGGGTGGGAGGGACATGGCCGAGAACGGGAAGGTTGTGACATGGGCACGGGAGTAGATGACGACGTAGGTGGGGTGGAGGAAAGAGAGGTGGAAGTGGAGGGACCAAGAACTGAAACTGAATTTGATAACAGAATAGAAGTGGAAGAAGAAGGGCAAGAGGTGGTTAAGAGAGAAACAAGCAAAGGTTGGGCTGCAGAAAGAGAACAAGGCCATAAAGAAAACGAGGGAGAAGACAAAGAAGTGACTAAGACATCCGAGGTTGCAACAGAAGAATAGAGACGATAGGCGGTGGCAGTAGCATCTTTGTAGCCTTGACGACATGCTTCCCGGCGAGCTTCAGGCTGGCGGAGTCCAGTGGACAGTTGGATTAGGAGAACCTCACATTCAAATTTATACGAAGGGCAATAACGATCAGTGGCAGTATGCCCACCTCCACAATTAGGACAGCAGCGATGATCCAAGGGGCATTCATCATCCTTATGATCTGGATATGAGCAAAGGCAGCACATAGGAGTGGATCTGCATAATTTCAGAGGGTGCCCAAACTTCCAGCAAGCAGGGGATTGACGAGGGACTGGGGTAGATTCTTTAACATTTAGCTTGAGACCACCACGGATGACAGTGGTAGGTAAGGTATGGCTGTTGAAACGGATTTTTGCAATATTTATAGAATAGTGGTGGCGATGCGTAGGAGGAAGTGAGTAACACTGTTCCGTAATGACTTTATGACCCTGGAGTTATAAAATCTCTTGGATTAGAGGAGAACAGTCTGGCCACTGACAGTCACCAAGACCAACATAAGTAGGAACCAAGACTGTCCCTACGGGAACATTTTTTGATACAGTAATCGGTGTACCGGCAGGACTAAGTAAACTGATCAACCCAGTTGCCTGTTCTTCTGATTGAACTGTTACAATACGAGAGCCACCTGGACGAGACGTAAACTGGACATCTTTGCCTACCTGCTTCAATAGGCAACACTGAAAACGCAGGTCGTAGCCTGCTAGAGGGACAGTTGAGGGAATGTCAAAAAACTTGGTGAAGGTCTGGGGGCCAAACAAAGCTTGGAATTTGTCATGTTCTGTTTGCTTAGGTAACAAAAGTAGCAATGGACGAAGACAAGAGATACGCGTGGAAAGGTAGAAAGGTAAGAGGAAGATAAGGTTCTAGAGTAATGATAGAGGAGGAGCTAGTAGAAGAGGACTGGGCAGAAATTGAAGGAGAAGAAGATGAAGGAGGTGAGGAGGAAAAAAGAGGCAGAAAAGTAGAGGTAGTTGGTGGGACGTCCCAAAGAGAAGCCGAGGTCGTTAGCTGGGTCAGGTCGACTGCAGAACCGGGGGAGGGGGAACTAATATTCGGATCCATATTGGTGTATGAAACAGGAAAGGCTCATCTTGATGGTTGAAAAAGGAAGGACATTACGGGCGAAACCCCGGGTCTAGAGCCCCGGCCAATGACCCCAGTAGGGGTCAAACTCCAGAGTGCACCCCTTACCCTACCCTGGAAAGGATAGCTATGCCATGCCGGAGAACAAAGGTTCCCTGCATAGCGAAAGGATGACCGGCCAATGACCGAGAGTCCCGCCGC
This sequence comes from Coenobita brevimanus, assembly GCF_032717465.1. NCBI lineage: Eukaryota > Metazoa > Arthropoda > Malacostraca > Decapoda > Coenobitidae > Coenobita > Coenobita brevimanus. Next base: position 13,153,233 of record NC_137030.1, on the reverse strand, counting down.
TGAGCCACAGCACACCTGGAACCGACAGCCCCAGCCCAGCAGCGGTCCCGCCCCCACAGAGGGTCCCTCTGCGGAGGTCCGCACACTGGGGTGGCGCCGAACCATCATGACTCCCACCTCCTGCCGAGTCAGTAGCCCAAGGGCACACCCAGTCCTTCCTGTTACAACATATGCGTTGTCAGTGATGAGAATTTTGATGAAGGTGGAAAAATCCACACCATTTAAGCCAAATGATCGCATAGAGAGAGACAGAAGAAAAAGAAAGAAAAGTGAGAAAAAGAAAAGTGCCTTGCAAAATTAGTTGAGGCAACGACTGGGACCCAAGGAGGGGGGAGAGGGGAGAGCAGAATGGACTGGAAGGCCATCTTGCAACCAGGCCTCCACGCCTGTGGAGGGGATGAAGGTACCCTGCTAGAACTCCCCCACACATCAAGCCCCACTCGATGCCCTCGAAGCCCCACCACGACAGCAACGAGCAAGGGAACAGGGAGATTTGAAGCCCTGAGTGATCGATGGCGAAAACGGTAATATTCCTACAACATGTGGTTAATGAGGACAGCAAGTGGACGAGTACGTCCTATCCAACCTCTCCCTCTTGGTTGAACAAGGGTGGATACAAACTCCCCCTCCTAGTAAGAAAACATCGTCAGAGTCTCTACTAAACCTACCATTACCAGAGTGGGCGCCCCTTCACAACAACCCTCTTGAAAATGATGTGGGTTTCGTCTTCCGACTACAAAATACATACTGAACCAAAGACCAACAGATTATGAAAAGAAGTAGGAAAACAGAATGCATGCTGTGAGAAATGGGTCAACATAGGAAGCCAGAGACGAGTAAGGTGTCTCGCTCACGATATCTGACCAGTAGCTACTAACGGCCGTATTACAAGTCAGACCCGATCGTCATCGGACCCGAAGGCGATCGTTATCGTGATTGTTGATCGGGATAGTGAAAGTGGTATTACAAGTCATCCCGACGCACATCAAAACACGCGCTCTCCCAACGATCCCTTGAGGTGTACCAACCTATGCAAGCTAATACTGAATAAAGTGAATAAAAACGATTGGAAGGAGTGTTATTTGCCTTCATATTGATGTATACTTTTCAGCAAACGTACAAACTTCATTATTAATCCCAATAATGTGTTTTTATGTAGCAGAACGTTGTTATAACAGCGACGGCATCATGTGTACAGTTGGCAATGTGGGTCACCATAGAAACGCCAAGATGGGAGGTGATAAAGCAGTTCCGCTGTCGGCTGCTGAAAGAATACAGCTATTGAAATTGATAAAGGAAAAGAAGAAATAGTCTAGGGCAGGTCGACAGGAGCTGCTGCCCTGGAGAAGAAGAAGAAGAAGGCATGGGAAGACGTGACATCAGCGTTTAATGCCTCAATCTCGACCAGAACCCAAGATATCCTGATGGAGCTTTGAGCACGTCAAAAAGTAAGGGCTTCTTTAGTTTATCTGCATGATAATGAGCTCTTGCTGTTAGGAAGTGTTTTACAGGTAGTTATCGTTCCTATCATCATAATACAGAAGTAACTTTAGTATTTGTTGGAAGTGTGATTATAACGTTTGAGTAGCCTAAGCCTACCAGGATTTTTTGCTCAGGCTACACCATGATTATTGCATTAGAGTAAGGTCAGTGAGTACCCCAACACGTCTTTATATTTATGGCAAAATTAATAAGTGACAGTTAAATTTTCGAAGGATTGTCAATGGTTGTGTAGCTGAAATTGGAAAATTATCCAGATTTAAATCATTTTTCATAAATGTTGTTGCTTCACAAAACTTGATATCTTTTGCAAGACACCTTCTTTGTAATCAATTTTAATGTTTATATGTGACCCATATTTGAATGATGGGACACATCCAATCATACAGTTTTCAATCCATTTGTTAGACAAAGTTTATTCTGTAGAAGTCCAGTTTCTTGCCACTAATTATTACATCAATTCTTATGTGTGTTTTGGGTTTCTTACATTATATACTTTTTCTGTGTCATTACCAGTGCAAATAGGTTGGGCTAGGTTAGGTTATTTTAGGTTAGGAAAGATTACCGGTATGTTGGTTAGGTTAGGGTTATGCCATACTGTCATCTTTATCAATCAATCAATCAATCATTTCCTGCGGCACCCTCGGGGATGCATAGGGCCTCGATGAACTCACACCACCACATCCTATCTTGTGCTAACTCCTCAAGATCTCTCCAACATTCATCTCCAGCTTCCCGTCTCATTGTCCTCACCCACGTCTCTTTTGGCCTTCCTCTACCTCTCCTACCAAGTGCCACCCACCCTGGTGTACCTCGTATTATTCCCTGTCTCCTATACACATGTCCTAGCCACTTCCATCGTGAGAATCTAACATATTCATGGATCGGCTGCACTCCCGTTATTTCTCTAATTCTACTATTTGGTATCCTTTCCCACCACTTAACTCCTAATATTCTTCTAAGTGCTTTATTTTCAAACACCAAGAATTTATTTTCCATAGTCACTGTGCTGTACCAAGACTCGTGTCCATAAATTAAGATACTCCTAACCATTACCTTATAAAGTTTGATTTTTGTATGCACAGAGAAATTGTTATTATTCCAAATATTTTTAAGCATTCCCATTGCCTGATTAGCCTTCTTTAACCTTTCTTCGAATTCAAAGTTCAAAGAACCATCCTTGGCTAAATAAGTACCTAAATATTTAAACCTATCAACTTGCTTTACAACCATACCTCCAATTACACATTCCTGCGCATTTTCCATATTCATATTGATTATTTCAGTTTTTCCACAATTAATAACCAAACCCACCTTGCGACCTTCACTCACCAAACAGTCCAACACTCTCTGCATCTCTTCTGGCCCATCACAAATCAAAACTATATCATCTGCATAATCTAAATCCAAAAGTTTCCTGTTCTCTCCCCAAAGTATACCTGCACCGGTTTCTGTTCCAACGCGTTTCATAATGTAATCAATGACCAATATAAATAGTAAAGGCGATAGAACACCACCTTGAATTACTCCGGACTTGACTTCAAACGAATCACTCAGACAACCATCAACCATCACTTTACAAAATGTGTCCTCATGCATGTTCATAATGACCCTCACAAACTCCTCTGGTATTCCATAATGTCTCATGATCTTCCCCATAGTCTCTCTCGAAACACTATCAAAAGCTTTTTCAAAATCAACAAAACAAAGACTTAACGGTACTCTCATTTCATTAACTTGCTGCATCAAATGCCTGACTATAAAGATCTGATCATTGCAACCACGTCCCTTTCTAAAACCAGCCTGTTCATCCCTCAGAATACCCTCAACCACTGGCTCCAACCTATTTAACAACACTCTACTGAAAACTTTCAAAGCTATCAGTGACAAAGAGATTCCCCTCCAATTACCACATTCACTCAGGTCTCCCTTCTTCGGAACTTTAACAATCACACCATTCTTCCAAACTGATGGTGGTAACCCCGTCACCCATATCTTATTGAATAGCTTGGTCAAGATCATTATTAATCTATCCCCCTCCACTTTAAACATTTCTGGAAATAAACCATCCTCCCCTGGTGCCTTATTATTCTTTAACTGTTTTACTGCTTTCTCCACTTCTGCAAGCCTCAACTCTCCTGTTTCTATATTTAAATCTTCCTGAGCAGACGGTATATCCTCTTCTGGTGGTATTGGTCTATTAAGAACTGTCTCAAAATGCTCTTTCCATCTATTTTTAATATCTCCATCTTTGGTCAATAAATTTCCTTCCCTGTCTCTAACTGGTATTTCCTTGCGTTTACCTGCATTACCACTCAGTTCTCTAATCGATTCATATGCTATTCTTTGACTCTGTCCATCATTTTTGTTTATTAAGATTTCAGTCTCTGCAACCTTTTCATCCACACATCTTCTTTTATCTCTCCTAGCTAACCTTCTTACTTCTGAATTCAAACTCCAGTATGCAGCTCTTGCTAATTCAATCTCTTGTTCATCAACGCATTGCATCTCACTCCTCAATTTAGCCTCACCTCTCTTTTTTATCATATTCCACGTTTCCTCTGATATCCATTTCTTTCTCCTGAAGCTATGTCTCCTTCCAATCGTACATTCAGCAGTCTCATGCAAAACTTTGTTCACATCCTCCCACATCTCATCTACACTTCTCTCCCCCTCTTCCAACGTTTCCAACACCAAAAACCTATTTCTGCATTCTAATCTGAATTCCTCCTTTTCTTCTCCTTCCCTTCTAAGCTTAACAATATCGTATCTTCCAACACCAGATTTTTCCTTCTTCTGATTTTTAAGTTTAAACCTTATTTTTGCAATGCTGAGTTGATGGTCACTACCAATATCCGCTCCCCGTTTAACATGAACATCTAGCAGAGAACTTCTATGCCTCCTACTGATAGCGATGTGATCAATCTGATTTTTATATTTTCCACACGGCGACACTCAAGTTGTCTTGTTTATATTGCAATGCTGAAAGAGTGTGCCCCCAATGACTAAGTCATTTGCTAGACAGAAGCTTCCAAACCTCACTCCGTTTTCACTCATCCTACTACCAACTCCCATCTTACCCATACATGCCTCAAATCCCTCATTTGAACAGCCCATTACTGCATTAAAGTCTCCAACGCAGATCAAAACATCATGTCTAGGTACCCTTCCCACTCCTTCTTGCAACTTTTCATAAAATGTGTCTTTCCTTTCATCGAGTGCATCATTAGTAGGTGCATAACACACAAACAGACTGATGTTGCCATGATTTGATTTAAACCGTGCGTATAACAATCGCTCATCTATAGGATCCCACTCACATAAAGCCTTATTTGCCTTACAACCCAGCAACAATCCTACTCCCTGATAATGCATTTCGTCCTGTCGACCAGATATCAATAAACGTATACCATCCTCCAAATCCAACTTATCGACTCCAGTTAATCTAGTTTCTGTCAGAGCACAAATATCAAGTCCGTAATTTTGAAAAACCTTCACTAACTCATCAATTTTACCGTCATGATTTAGCGTTCTCACATTCCAGTTACCATCTTTAACCCCACATTTTTCCCTATCTTCATAGCCCTTCCCACTAGTGGGGGGCATTTTAAGACTGTTGGAAAATTGGAAATTATACACTCATTTCCTACGGTCCTCGGTCCATTATAAATCGGCTCCATATTAAGGGGGGGCCAAAAAAAAAAGGCAGTTGGTAAAAATGATAGCTGCAATAAACTGGACCTTTACCATTTATTCTGTAATGTATGATTAGTCTGGTTCATAATTTGGCATAATCATCAGTTGCAACACTCTCTTTCCAGAGTTAAACAAGAAAAGGACTTCTAGAAGAAACTCACACCTATGGGTGGTGGCCCTCCTCCAGAGCCAACAGAAGCCCAGTAAGGAAGTGGCTTCAGCTGCATCACTGATGACTCATGAGCTCATGATGGTTGACAGTGTAGATATATTGGTCATTCACTCAGTGGACGTCGCTGGGGAACCCATGTCTAATGTCACAATCAGTAAGTCTCAGATTTTCAGTTGTGATTGGGTATTGGTACAAGTTAATGCTTTATTATAGTAAAGTCATTTTATATGTATGCACTCCCAAAATACTATTACACTTCTTAATAAAGTATTCACACTGTGGTTATAAATTAATGGTTGTTTTTAACTAGTATTGTATATAGTCATGTGTATTTTCATTCTTTGTTTTATAGTTATATTCCTATTTTTTGCCATGTAACTACTGTAATACGGCCATTGATAAAGTAGGCAACAGGAATTTCATGGTCCGTTTTTTGTCACTGACTTGCTACTATTTTTTGGAACAAATGATACCTATGGAAACACAGGGCTATGCTAAAGTCAACTTGAGTGAAGCACCTTATTCCTGGAAATCCATAGCTAGTGAATGACAGATTGGCCTCCAGCGTCAACCACTTCGGCATCTTCAATATATATATATATATATATATATATATATATATATATATATATATATATATATATATATGTGTGGGTGTGTGTGTGTGTGTGTGTGTGTGTGTGTGTGTGTGTGTGTGTATTCCTAAATGTTTGGCATTGTTGTTTTCTGAAAAATTTCCTGTTAAGTCAATATGCTTCAAAGTCAGGCATCATCTGAAATGTTATCACGGTGTACTGTTATTTGAATAGGCTTCAAACTCAGGCAACATCAGAAATGTGATCAGGGTAGAATATATGTTGAAGTTACTCATCTCTTGCGTTAATCCAACCTTCTATGGGGGATTAGAGTGGAGCAGAAGGATGTTTATATAACTGCTGCCAACCCAGATTACCCATAGAAATTAAAGCAAAACATAAGACAAACTTTTTTTTTTTTAAATCACACAGACTAGCAGTGATGAAGCTTTTCACTTCTATGCATATGGTATAATACTGTTTAAGGATAACTTACTTAGCACCATGTATAAATCATGTATTTCAGTGCTCACACTCTTGCACGCTATAAACATTTTGCATATATTACTGTGTTACTGCTCTTGCACACTTCCCGCAGCTTTTATCAAAATGAAATTAGGCCACAGTAAGATGAACAACAATATATAAAATTTTTTTCCTTATATTGCAGGTGTAGCAGATGTCTAGCAGTCTTCCTCTTTTTCTCCTCCTTCATGCAGTTCTGTGAACTTGCTGTCAAACATTCCTTCTACTTCATTTGTACCTCCTTTCACTCATCTCCCCCAGGCCCAGCTCGCATACAACGCCATGAATACTCCTATTTCTTGTTCTAATTTCTGACAGCCTTCCCTCTTTGCTTCCCTTTTATGCACTTCTTTGAACCTACACTCTAACATACCTTCCACTTCACTTGTAGTGTACCTCCAATGAGTCTAGTCCCCGAACACTCATACAGCACCATTACAACCCACGTTTTATATTCTCTTTGCAGTATTCGCACAACTGCTCTAACAGATACTTCCCATTCAACTCTGTATTTCCTCTAATAGCCCTTTTACTGGTCCCCCAACTACATCTTCCCCACCTTTGTTCACTTCCACTGCTCCACGGACAAGTGCCCAATAGTCCAGTGGGTCAAGGAGGCTGGCTGAAGAATATGCTTCCTGTAACCAAAGGCAGAAGCAGCACCATGAATTAATGACTGCCTTAATGAAGGAGGCTCATGAGGGGCAAAAAGAAAGAACACGAGGCAAAGATGTTAAAACATCAACAGAAAATGTCGATATTAGAAAAACAAAAGGAATTGCTGGACACAGGTTGAGAACATATGCTTGAATCATTCCATAAATTGCATTCATTTTTAGAAAGTGCTACTGCAGCACATAGCTCCATATTACAAGTCAAATCCGATCACCTTCGGGAGGGAAGGTTATGGTGTGGTTGTATTACTATACCTCATACCAATTAATCTGGCCAGGCATGTATGGCAACACTGTTCCAGCCGAGATTCTGATTGGCTGGAGGTGTTTGTTCGATTTCGTTGTTGGTTAAACCGATACTCTCTTTGTTATCTGATATGATACTGAGTTTGTCGACAATACAGTCTCAAAAGCAATAAGAAATCCGTTATATACTTTACAACAATGAAATTTGTGTAGGAACACAGAAATATGAGTCAACAAAGTATTATAACAGTCCAAGTCAAGGTCAGCATTCGAACAATTCCTTTAAATCTCCGACACTCGATAATGTAACAGAAAACTAAGGACACCTGCTTAATCTAAGCGCTGGTGTAACACACTTTTATATTTTAAGATCAGTCCGCATCCTTAAATCGTGCCACAACTCTGAATAATTAAAAATTCTAATGAAAAGACGAGTTGTGCGGGGATGGGAGTTTGAAAAAATTGCGAAAATCAAAGTAGGCTAAAGGAAAACTATATCATTATATCTCCTCTATTATCACAGTAAGGACTGATCTTAAAATTTAAATGTTTGTTACACCAACGCTTAGATTAAGCAGGTTTCCTTAATTTTCTGTTACATTATCGAGTGTCGGAGATTTAAAAGAATTGTTCGAATGCTGACCTTGCCTTGGACTATTATAATATTTTGTTGACTCATATTTCTATCTTCCTAAGCAAATTTCATTGTTGTTAAGTATATAACGGATTTCTCATTGCTTTTGACGATTGTATCGTCGACAAACTCAGTATTACATCTGACAATAAAGAGAGTATCGGTTTAAGCAACAACGAAATCGAACAAACACCTCCAGCCAATCAGAATCTCGACGGGAACAGTGTTGCCATACATGCCTGGCCAGATTAATTGGTATGAGGTATAGTCATCGTTTTCCCGATGAATTGTTGGAACCTTAGTGTGCGTATCGTCGGGAGGCCCCCCCCTCCCGAAGGTGACTTCCCGATGTAAAAAAGTAGTGTTATTTTTATCTGTTATGTAAACAAGACGAAATTGTTGCAATCACATTTATTAGAAAAAATAATGATTAACCAATAGATCAACAAATAACCATCGGGAAGAAGTATTTATTATATTTGAAGAATATGTGGATACCCATGAAAATGTACGACCATAACAACAACTCCTCCACCCGAATGGCGTACATATTTGAATAAGACAACCTTCTAAGCATAATTTGAAGGCATATTGTAACATCTACTGTTTACCTGCATCATTTTTATACGGCAATACTTCATCTGACAGTGCACTTTCAATATTAATACCATCGTGAAGCTCACATCATGGGTAGCCAAGCACAGCTACCCTGCTCTCGATTTTTCGGCCCAGCATGCAACCAAATATTACTATTACTAGCTAAGTACGAAATCTAAGGAGAGCAGGACCACTTAAAGAATTAACTGTGAGGCTAGAAAATACGCTTGTCTCCAAGAATGAGCTCTCCAACATCTATTTAATTATTGTAGTGGGCACTTACTCTAGTATCAACCAGGGGCCAAAATTTGTCACATAGCAGAAGGAAAAAATAAAACTACTTTAAATGCTGTATAGGTGTAGGAATTTTTTTTTTTTCCTCATGAATGTAATGGGTGTCTGTGATGCTAATATGAAATTTACAGTTTAGCAGTGAATTGGGCAGGCAGTGCACATGATTCAAGGACTTTTTTCCAAAAGCAGACTACCATATTGGAGATAGGTAATTACAGAGGGTTTCTTGTAGGTGACAGTAGCTATGCTTGCCTTTCTATTAACTTCATTTTTGGCTCCTGCTACTGATACGGAAAAACGTTACAGTGCCTCCCATGCTCGAACAAGAAACTTAATAAAAGCGTACTTTGGGGATCTCAGGAAGAAGGTTTGCTGTATTATGGAAGCCAGTCTGTACCAAATGAGGAATCACACAATATATATATTAGTTTGCTGTATTATCGAAGGTAGTCTGTACCAAATTAGCAATCGCACAGTATATATATTTTAGCCTGTGCGGTTCTGCATAATAAAGCTATAATGAACAGCCTTTGCTAAGCAACGTTGGGTCTGGTTAGTACTTGGATGGGTGACCGCCTGGGAACACCAGATGCAGTTGGCATCCCTACGTCAAGTGGGGTTGGTGGAGGATTAGTGCCCCTCCCTGTAAAACAATTAACTCTAAGCCCTTGGCCACTCTGTCTGGGATACATGGCGTCTAGCAATGAATGAATGAATGAATGAACAGCCTTCCTGTTGATGAGCCACAGAAATTTGGTGCATTGGCTCTTGAGAATCCTAAATCAGTACAGAAAATAACCAGGCAGGTCAGCAACGTAGGGCAGATATTGCTGACCGTTTCTTTTGGAAGATACTGAATGTTGAAACATGGTAATCTCATGTCAGTATGGCTGATCATTGAAAACTGTTTTGCACATGTATCAGTTTGACTGCTCAATGCAAACTGCTTTGCACATGGCACTTGTAAATATTGAAAATTTCTTTTACTCTAAATCCATGATTGAGAGTAGTGGTCAAAAAGCTTTAAGTCCACATGCACAAATTCCCATGTAAATGTGTTTCCTCCACTGGTAGACAAAATTTTGAACTACCAACAGTTCTTCTGTTGAAAGTGTAGCTACATACAGTAATTAAGCCTAGCAGATTTGTGACAAAACCTGTACTGATGATTTAAGTCATATTGTTGCCTGGACTTGTCATATTGTTTCCTGTCACAAACACACACACACACACATATATATATATATATATATATATATATATATATATATAGGCCTAGGCCAGTCCTGCTGCGAACACTCAAACGGCTAATGATTTATATATATATATATATATATATATATATATATATATATATATATATATAGATATATATATATATATATATATATATATACTGTATATATATACATAGGCTTAGGCCTATACATAATGTGTATGACTGTAATCATACTGATAATCAAAAAACATTATTTTTCAACATTTGGCCACTTGCCATAGGTTACCTCAATCGACACCCAATTCTGACAGTTTCATAGGAAGAAAGAGATTGAATGCAAAAATAACTAGGATCTTTATTTAAAGAAAAAAATATATAACAATGCTGATACATGCATGCATAACCTAATGTACATTATAAACCATTACTATAATTTTCAACATGTAAAAAAGGAAAATGACAGTTGAACCATGAGACAAGAGTATTCAAAAGCAAAGTAAAAAAAATTACATTAAAATACTTTTATAGAAAAAAAAAAATCCCATCCACACACACCTATTAAACAAAGAATCAGTGAGGAGGAAATAAAATGCTTAGCTATGTTGTGTGTATACTGTTAGGAAAATAATGCACATACATGCACTCATAAACTACAATGCAGACTTTTTGTAAATCAGTTATATAGAAACAGACTGTGAAAATTGATAATGGGAACTGATCCCTGTGATGACAATTCCCATGAACAACCATACATTAATGGAACATATTCATTCACTGCATGGGTAGGTCCTGCAGGGGCAACTGTTTGTCCAGATTATGGACTTAACAATAAATCCCTCCCTATCCCCTAAAACAAGGATGGTGAACTGCTGTAGAAGAGCAACTTCAGCCTACAGTCCACCAGGTCCACATTCAGATGAGCCTGGGGTTGCGACTACCCCTACAGTTACAACTATCATGGCACTTGATTCCTGAGACAAGTTATTTGGGAAATGAGAGCTATTCTTCAATGGAATCATGCACAGCTGAACTATCAAAATATACTAGTAAAAAAATAATATTTAGCCCAATGAAAACTCAGTTCTTTTTAATCTGCAGTAAACCTAGTTTTCATATAATGAAATATACTCGTGTACTCTTCAGATAGATATGAACTTCTTTTTGAAAAGAAACCATAAATCACACACACAAAAAAAGGCCTTACAAGGAAAATGAAAATAATTACTCATATGAATTACTCATGGGTAAGTCTCAGTGATACAACAACGCATGCACTAACTGCTGCTTCACACTTGGCTCCGTTCAGTCATCCTCCTTTCGAACAAACCCTTTACAGAACACCTTTAGCACAGTCATTATTAAACACTTCAGTTCGGTAACGTATATTTTATTTTATGCCTGCTATATTCAGATCTATTAAGGCGAGATTTTTCGAATATAAAGGGATTAAATTAGAATACGAGAGGTTTTTCGTAAGCTGAATAAAATACTCTTAAAGTAAGAAGATGGAACAAGGCGTCATCAAACTGAAAAGGTTAAAATTTCACTATTTACATTTGTATTGGCCAACTGCAAATTGATGATATAACTAATATTAATAACTACCTCTGATTATGGTACTGAGCAAGATGATGCACTCCAGCGAGACGTTAAACATAAATTGAGCATGGGTCGACCGCCAGTGAAACATTTGAAGCTGCTACGTCTTGTTTACTTCAGCCCTATGACGTCTCTCTCTCTCTCTCTCTCTCTCTCTCTCTCTCTCTCTCTCTCTCTCTCTGTAACGTCTTTCTTTCCTTTTCTCTCCTTTTTTTTTTCTTTCATTCTTTTTTCACGTCTTTCTATTTATCTTTATTCACGTCATTTTTTTTCTCGTTTTGTCTTTCTTTTTTCACGTCTTTTATCTGTCATTCTTTTTTCACGTCATTCATTCATTCTTTTTCCATGTCCTTTTTCACGTCTTTTTTCTTTCATTTTTTCACGTGTTTCTTTCTTCCTATCCTTCTCTCTACTATCAAGTATTGAAAACTCGTAACACCGATGTAGCGTTTTTTCATCACACTTTCTTGCCATCTTCGAGGAGTAGACTGTAGCACCAGTCGAGCAGGGCAGTACTCCCGAGGTGGATGGAAAGCTGATGACAGGGAGTGCTGGAGCTCCCGTTTCATCAGCCCTCAGGACTAGTTCCTGACCATCCCCCTTTGCTGAACTTTTTCAGTGTCTCAGTTACACAGAGAGTAGGCCAGCATGCTCTCCAGTACAAATTTCTCTAACTATCTTCACCAAACTACATGCACAGTACACACTACACTTCCTTTTCAAAAATCAACAAAAATGGCGTCTATTAATCAAGCCTCGGAGTCCCCAGGGGGTGGGGGACCATAAATGCCCCCGCCATCTGCCCCTCTGGTGACGACTCGAGGTGCCTGGAACCACTGTCTGACTCTCTTCTTCTTCATTTCTGCAACATTCGCGGCCTTTCATCTAACTTTCGCTCTGTTGAGCACCACCTCTCCTCCTCTAAACCTCACCTTCTTTTTCTGATGGAGACTCAGCTGTCTGAGGCAACCGACAGCAAACCCTTTTCTGTATCCTCCTACTTTCTCTATACTCATTTCAAAGCCAAAGGTGGCTGTTGTGTATACATACGCAACGACTTATCTTGCTCTCATGTTCCTGAACTTGATTCTTCTGAATTCTCCACACTCTGGCTTCGGCTTTCCTGTCATTCTCTGACTAAATATATCTGTGCTGTTTACTTATCCCCTAATTCTACTGACTATCAAAAATTCTTCGACTATCTTACTTCTACGATGGAACACATTCTGTCCATTTCTCCTTTCTCTGAAATCTCCATTCTTGGAGATTTCAATGTTCACCACCACCTTTGGCTCTCCTCTCCTTTCACGGATCCACCTGGTGAACAAGCCTACATCTTTTCTATCCTTAATGACCTAGAGCAGCTTGTACAGCACCCTACCCGTATCCCTGACCGCCTTGGAGAGAGCTCCAACATACTTGACCTCTTCCTCACAACTAATCCTTCTGCTTACTCTGTTAATCTTTTCTCTCCGTTGGGCTCCTCCGATCACAACCTTATTACCTTAACCTGTCCTATCACTCTGGTACGGCCTGTGGACCCTCCAGGGAAATGTCGTCTGTGGCATTTTGGAGCGGCGAACTGGGAGGCCCTCAGGCAGTACTTCTTTGATTTTCCCTGGAATGATTATTGCTTCCATGGCCGGGAGCCATCTGAGTGTGCCTCGCGCATTACGGAGGTTATTCTCTCGGGCATGGAAGCATACATTCCTTTCTCATATCCTTTGACTAACGCAAGAAAGCCTTGGTTTAATCACGCTTGTTCTAATGCTGTCCGCAACAAGGAGAGGGCCTACAAAAGGTACCGGAGCCAACCCACCCCTGAATCACATCATCTTTACGTTTCTGCCCGGAATCGTGCTAAGTCTGTTCTTCGCTCTACTAAAAATAATTTCATCCATACTAAATGCTCTCAACTCTCCAACTCGAATTCTTCCCGCTCCTTCTGGCACCTTGCCAAAAAATCTTTCTAACAACTTTACCTCATCATCCTTCCCTCCTCTTTTCTACTCTGATGGTTCTGTAGCTATTTCTTCTACTGATAAAGCAGATCTCTTCGCACAGACTTTCTCCTCCAATTCCACCTTAGACGATTCCGGTGCTGTTCCTCCATCACTTCTCCCCTCTGACTTCCTCATGGCTGACATTAAAATTTCTTCAGTTGATGTATTTTCTGCCATCACTGGCCTCAGTACTAACAAGGCATATGGGCCTGATGGCGTCCCTCCTGTTGTTCTCAAGAACTGTGCTTCTGTGCTTACACCCTGCCTAGGCAAACTCTTTCGCCTTTGTCTGTCAACTTGTACCTTTCCTTCTTGCTGGAAGTTTGCTCTCATTCAGCCAGTCCCAAAGAAGGGTGACCACTCCCAACCCTCCAACTATCGTCCAATTGCTTTAACGTCCTGTATTTCAAAAGTTTTCGAGTCAATTCTTAATAGAAAAATTTTAAGGCATCTTTCCTATCACAACCTTCTTTCCGATCGTCAGTATGGGTTCCGTCAGGGACGCTCCACTGGCGATCTTCTCACCTACCTTTCAGACTCCTGGTCATCCTCCTTTCGGGACTTTGGCGAAAGCTTTGCCATTGCACTTGACATCTCAAAGGCTTTCGATCGAGTCTGGCATAAATCTTTAATTTCCAAACTGCCCTCCTACGGTTTCTATCCTTCTATCTGTGTCTTCATCTCTAGCTTCCTTTCTGGTCGTTCTATAGCCGCTGTTGTAGACAGCCATCGTTCTTCTCCTAGATCTATCAACAGTGGTGTTCCTCAGGGCTCTGTCCTATCACCAACTCTCTTCCTTTTATTCATCAATGATCTTCTAAGCTGTACATCTAACCCTATCCACTCATACGCTGATGACTCCACCCTTCACCTTTCCATTCGGTTCCCGCAACGCCCTTCTCAACAGTTACTTCAAGAAACAAGGGATGAGGCTATGGCACACCTAATGTCTGACTTGGCCCGTATCGCTGACTGGGGTAAAAATAATATGGTTGTCTTTAATGCATCTAAGACTCAGTTCTTACACCTATCAACCCGACAAAATCTTCCACAGGTATACCCATTAATGTTTAATAATATTCAGCTTAATCCTGCATCATCCTTGAACATGCTTGGGGTTTCATTTACTCAGGACTTATCTTGGAAAGATCATATTACATCTCTTGTAAAATCTGCTTCCAAGAGATTGGGTGTGCTAAGCCGACTCCGCTCTTTCTTTACCCCTGCACAATTGTTGACTCTATACAGAGGTTTTATCCGCCCCTGTGTGGAGTACAACTCTTATGTGTGGGGAGGCTCCCCACATACAGCTCTTCTCAATAGGGTGGAGTCAAAGGCTTTTCGTCTCATTAACTCTCCTCCTCTTACTGACTCCCTTAAACCTCTGTCTCTTCGCCGCACTGTTGCATCTTTATCTCTTTTCTATCGCTACTTTAATGGTCACTGCTCCTCTGAACTTTCTGCTTGCATTCCTCCACCTCTACGACGGGCTCGTAGCACCCATCTGGCAGCAAACTCTCATCCCTTTTCTGTCCAACTCTCTAATGCAAGAGTTAACCGTTACTCCCAGTCTTTCATTTATGCAACAGGTCAGCTCTGGAACTGTCTCCCTCTGTCTGTATTTCATGCTGCCTATGATCTCCAGTCTTTCAAACGCAGTGTGTCCAGGCATCTCAAAATGATCGGATCTTGAATTTGGCTCTCTATTGTATTTTGTTTTTCTCTTGGAGGGAACTGTTACTGCGGGCCATGGCCTTTGGTTCCTTCTTCCTCGCATAAAAAAAAAAAAAAAAATCTCTCAATATGTTAAGTTTCGTGTAGACTTTTTCGAATTGCAGGAGGTTATACTTATCTCTCCTTTATCACCTTATCACTAGACGTCTTTCTCGTGATAAATTTAACTGGAAAAAGAAGGAAGAAGCTGCAAAATTACGTCATCGCTGTGGAGGTGGCGAAACAGCTTTGGGGAGAGCTATTGAATGAAAATTGAGGTAAATCAAAATATTGGTGATTGCTTCAGTTTCCCTAAGATCAGTGATGATGATGATGATAATGATAATGAAGATGATGATGATGATGATAATAATAATTCCATCCAGGGTGGTATTCCCGAGGGGAATGGGAATGCTGGTGGTAGGGAGAGCTGGAGCTCCTGTTTCACTAGCCATCTAACCATCCCCTTTTGCTGACCTTTTCAGTGTGACAGTAACATGGAGAGTAGACCAGCATATTCTCCCAAACATTTCCTCTAATTATCCTATGCACTACACCACATGCACTTTACATTTCACACAACGTATCGCACTACGTTACAGGGGTTGGCACCAGCAAGGGCATGCGGCCAGAAAACTTTGCCCCCGCTACCTAGTGGTGGACTTCTGGGGGAAGGCGTGACGGGGGTTCCGCCGGCATAGATCGTGGGTCCAGGGCGACATGGGACTCAGGCCTGTGCGAGAGGGTACAGGGCATTGCAGTTCCCAGGCTGCCGCTTCCACCCAATAGAGAGGGGCCTGAGTAGCGCCCCAGGAGGCTGCCCTATCAGTGAATGTATAATGGCAGGATAGTTGCAGTGCCAAGGCACGCTTGGAGGGTGTCCCTGCAGCTGTCCTGGCAGGGTGCTCCGAGGCCACTACCACAGCCACTGGTAAGCTGGTGGGCTCGGGGTCCCAGATCCATTGCCTGGACCTGGGACTGTGCAGTGAGTGGGGCCCTTTATTGATACTGAATATGACAAAACATAAGAAAAAGTTTCAAAGCAAACCTGAGGACAGTAAATCACCCAGGGGGATGAGGGTGGGTTCATGGAATGTGGGAAGTTTGAGGGGAAGAGCAGGGGAAGTCGTTGAGGCATTCAGTAGGAGGTGGGTGGATGTGGCGTGTTTGCAGGAAGTCCGGTACAGGAGTGGATCAGCCAGAAAGATTGCTGGGAAGGACTGTTGCTACAAGATGTTTTGGCAAGGGGGGACAGACGGATATCGAGGTGTTGGTGTGATGGTTGCAGAGAAATCGGTGGAATATGTTATGAATGTTATGAGAGTAAGCGATAGGATATTGGTAGTGAAAATTCTGTTCGGTAGAAGGATAGCTGCGATTATATCGGCATATGCTCCGCAGGCAGGATTGGATGAAGCAGAGAAAGATAGATTTTGGGATGATTTAATACGTGTAGTGGGTGATATGAGGGATGATGAGATAGTGGTTTTGGGAGGGGACTTAAATGGTCATGTACGTGAAGCAGCACAAGGCTATGAAGGAGTGCATGGGGGATGTGCGTATGGTCTAAGGAATGCAGAAGGGGAAAGGATACTCGAGTTTGGGGAGGCAACGGACACGATTGTGTGCAACACATATTTTAGAAAAAGAGACAGGAGGTTAATTATGTATGAGTCTGGGGAAAATAGCAGTCAGAGAGATTATTTTCCGGTTAGGAGGGCCGATAGGAGGTTAGTGAGGGATGTTAAAGTTAGAGGAAGTGAGGAGTGTATGCAGCAGCACAAACTACTGATTTGTGATATGGTGCTTAAAGAACGAGTGATGAAAAAAAGGACTTATGTACCTAGGAGGAAAATATGGAAGCTGAAAAACCAAGTAGTAAGGGATGCCTTCTATAGCGAGTTCAGGAGAGTGGTGGCTGAACAGGGAGCTGTAGACAGAGGCGTTAATGAACAGTACAGAGCCCTCAAGAACAATCTATTGAGAGTTGCTGATGTAACATGCGGTTGGACAAGAGGACCACCAAGACATAAAGTAACTTGGTGGTGGGATGAGGGTGTAGAAGCTGCAGTTAAGGAGAAAAGAAGGCTTTTCTGGGAATGGAAGAAGGGTGGTAGCAAAGAGGAATATATGGCTGCCAAGCATAGGGCTAGAAGAGACGTATACAGGGCAAAGTCTGAGCCACAGAGACTTTTACTTGATAACCTAAATCATGGGGAAAGGAAAAATATGATATTTAGGGTGGCAGGTCAGATGAAGAGGGATAATCGGGATATTATAGGTGAGCAGTGTGTGAAGAATGATGAAGGAAGGATAGTGGTGAACAGTGAGGATATCAAAGATGCATGGAGAGAGCATTATAATCGGTTGTTGAATGAGGAATTTGACTAGGACAGAGAAGATTTGGAGCCAGCAGATCCAGTGTCTGGCCCTTGGCCTTTGATTGATGCTGCTACTGTGAGTGAGGCAATAGGCAGGATGAAGGTGAGGAAGGCAGCAGGTGTGTCTGGGTTGACTGCCGAAATGTTGAAGGCCTCAGGCGATATAGGGGTGAAGTTAGTCAATTACCTGATAAATAAGATTATTTATGAGTGTGTTGTCCCAGATGATTGGCTGAAGAGTGTAATTGTAAATGTGTATAAAGGGAAGGGTGATGCCCTAGAAAAAGGAAATTATAGAAGTATAAAGCTTTTAGGTCAGATAACGAAGGTAATGGAGAGAGTTTTAGAAGGTATGATTAGAGAAAGAGTGAATATTGATGAGATGCAGTTTGGGTTTATACCAGGTAGAGGAACCACTGATGCAATATTCATTGTTCGACAGCTTCAGGAAAAATATATTGGTAGGAGAAGGGATCTTTAATTTGTTTTTGTTGATTTGGAAAAGGCCTTTGACAGAGTCCCTAGAGACGTGGTGAAGTGGGCAATGAGAAAGCTTGGCTTGGAGGAGTGGCTGGTTAGGGTGGTTATGGCTATGTATGTGGGTGCTCACACCCAGGTAAGAGTGAATGGAGATTAGAGTGGTGGGTTTTCCGTGAATGTTGGTGTGCATCAGGGGTCAGTTTTGAGTCCCACGTTTATCATGGTACTTGAAGCCCTTTCACGTGACTTTAGAAGCGGACTCCGGTGAGAGTTGTTATATGCTGATGATTTGGTGTTGATTGCAGGGAACGAAAGGGAAGCGGAGGAAAGGTTTAGGAGTGGAGAGATGGTATGGGGCACAAGGGCTTAAGGGTAAATGCAGATAAAACAAAAGTGATGATATCTAGGATTCAAAGTGGTGGCGGTACTGTCAAAGACGAGGGAGAGTGGCCATGTGCAGTTTGCCACAAGGGCGTGAGAAGTAATTCCATCTTGTGCGGTGTTTGTGATAAGTGGGTGCATAAGTGATGTAGTGGTATATGAGGTAGACTGCGAGATAATGCTGATTTTGTGTGTACGACGTGTCAGGGAGAGCAGGTGGAGATTGTCAGACGTGAATGAATTGAACTTGCTGGTGAATCTCTTGAGTGTGTGGAAGAGTTTTGTTATTTGGGAGACATGTTGTGTGCTGGAGGTGGGGCTGGAGCTAGCTCTGTGGCTAGGGTGAGAAGTGGTTGGAAGAAGTTCAGGGAGCTCTTGCCTCTCCTGATATTGAGAGGAACTCTCCCTACGTGCTAATGGGTCTTTGTATGCAGCATGTGTTAGGAGTGTAATGCTGTATGGTAGTGAGACCTGGGCAGTGAAGGAGGAGGATATTCACCGGCTCAGACGTACAGAAATGACAACGATTAGGTGGATGTGTAGTGCGTCCCTGCATCCAAGGTCTGGGGGGGCTGGGTTCACGATGGAAGAGTTGAGAGGTAGGGTGGGACTGGAGTGTATTGGTGTTGTGATGAGGAGAGGTAGATTGAGATGGTTTGGACATGTGGAGAGGATGGGGGGTGATAATTGGGTGAGGAAGGTGAGAAGTGTTAATATTGGGGGTGGGGTTACGAGGGGTAGACCGAGAAAGACATGGGACGAGGTCATTAAGTGTGACCTCAAGGTTAAGGGACTGAACAGGGAGGCTGCAATGGATCGTGCAGCATGGAGAGCCGCCATTAGGTGACCAAGGCCGACGCATGCAAGCATGTTGGAGCCTTTAAAAACGAAACGAAACGAAACGAATCCATCATCCAATCCTACATTGCCCCATGAGAAGCGCCCCATGAGAAGCGTAGGAGCTCGGGGCTAGGCAGTTGGTCCTGATATTTAAGATGAAAGTGAAATAATGATAATAATAATAATAAATAATAATAATAATAATAATAATGATTATAATCATTCATTCATTCATTGCCAGACGCCATGTATCCCAGACGGGGTGGCCAATGGCTTAGAGTTAATTGTTTTACAGGGAGGGGCACTAATCCTCCACCAACCCCACTTGACATGTAGGGATGCCAACAGCATCTGGTTTTCCCAGGCAGTCACCCATCCAAGTACTAACCAGACCCAACGTTGCTTAACTTCGCTGATCGGACGGGAAGCGGTGTACTCAACGTGGTATGGTTAAAATAATAATAATAATAATTCATTCATTCATTCATCATCTAATCCTACTTTGCCCCATGAGGAGCTTAGGCACCCAGGGCAAAGCAAGTTGGTTCTGACATTTAAGATGAGAGTGACCAGCCTCACTCATACCTGAGTAACATTACTTTAGCAATAAACCCCAACCACCCCTTGAATACAAACTTTCACCAGCTCAATCCGATTGGAGTGCCGTAATTACCCACTAAACTACCAGGGGCAAAATTTGGTTATATGGTTACCACACAGTGTAGTAAATGGTTTTCTGGTGTACAGGAAACCATTTGGCCGGTCACTTAGTGCAGTCACCCACAGGCAGAAGGAAGAGGAAAGAATGAAGCAAAGAAGGACAGAAGAGGGAGTGTAAAGTCACCCGTAGGCAGAAGGACGAGGAAAGAATGAAAGAAAGAAAGACAGAAGAGGATGGAAAGAAAGAAGGACGGAGGAGAGGAAAGGGCAGACACCCTAGAGCAGCACTACATCGAGTGAGTGGATGATGAGCGCCCCCACTTACTACTGATAATTATAATTACCCCCTGGGGGTAGGGGGGTTTTCAAGAATACTCCCCCAGTATCCCTGCTTGTCATAAAAGGCGACTAAAAGGGTTGGCGGAGGGTTAGTGTCCCTCCCCGGAAAACAACTAACTAAAAAAACAAACAAGAAGCCTCGGACAAGGACTGACCAAACGATGACGACCCAGGACCGGACAAGGACTGACCAAACGATGACGACCCAGGACCGGACAAAGGACTTGGTAATGAGTACATGGAATGTAAGAGGAGCGAATGATGAGGTGAAAGAGAGAGAGATTGTCCAGGTGCTGGAGGGTGCGAAAGTGGATGTATGTGGAATAACTGAAACAAAATGGGGAGGAGAAAGTGTGAGAGAATGGGAGTATGGATGGGGTATATGTGCAGGAGTAGATGAGAATGAGAGGGCAAAGGAAGGAGTGTGTATAGTTGTGAGTAAAAGATGGAAGAAGAGCATAAGACAGTATGGATCAGTTGGGTCAAGGATTGTGAGGGTAAAGTTGAAAGTTGGAATACAAATGTGGGTGATTGTGTGTGTATATGCGCCAACGCAAGATCGTGCTAGAAGAGTGAGAGAAGAGTTCTGGACAAATGTGGAAGTGTGCATGGAAAAGTTTGGAAGGAATGAGAGAGTGTTTTTGATTGGTGATATGAATGGTAAAGTTGGTAATGTGAAGGTGGATGGAATAGTTGGTGAGTGGGGTGTGCCTGCTGAGATAGATGAGAATGGGAGTGCGTTAGTGGACATTTGTGCTGGGAGGGGGTTGGTGATAGCCAATACCCTCTTCAGGCATAAAATGATCCACAGGTATACATGGCGAGTGATGAGAAGGGTGGGTGGTGAACTGAATGAAAGGAAGGCAATGATTGATTATGTGTGTGTGGATGAAAGGATGCGAAGATGTGTAAAGGATGCAAGAGTGTATAGAGGTTGGGGGAGTGGACTTTCTGACCACTACTTGGTGGTGGCCAGAATTAGGATCCAAGTAAGATGGAAGAATAGAAGAAGGGAAAGACGAGAGGAAGGAGTAGTTGCAAGGACAGTGGAAAGGTTACAAGAGGATGAGAAAAAGGCAGAGTATAAGAGAGAAGTGGAGGAACGATTGGGCAAATATGAATTGGAGCAGATGGGAGACGTGGAAGGTGTGTGTAAGATATTTACAGAAGAAATATGTGCAGCATGTGATGTGGTGTGTGGAAGGAAGAGAAGACGGAGGGGGATGCAAGGAACAGCGTGGTGGACTGAAGAGGTGAAACAGGCAGTGGCACAAAAGAAGAAAGCATACAATGAATGGATGAGAAATAGGGGCGTGGAAGAAGTTGAGAGGCGGAAGAGAGAGTTATATGTGGAAAGGAAGAGAGAGGTGAAAAGATTAGTAAGAGAGAGTAAGAAGAGAGTGGATGAGGAATTTGGAAGGAATTTGAGTGTAAAGTGGAGGGACTGTAAGAAAATGTTCTGGAGAGAAGTGAATAGAGTAAGACAGGGTGGAAGTGAAGTTAGCAGGGGAGTGAAAGATAAAAATGGTAGATTACTAGTGGAGA
The DNA here is from genome assembly GCF_032717465.1 of Coenobita brevimanus. Lineage (NCBI taxonomy): Eukaryota > Metazoa > Arthropoda > Malacostraca > Decapoda > Coenobitidae > Coenobita > Coenobita brevimanus. The sequence continues at coordinate 13,131,160 of NC_137030.1, read as the reverse complement.
AGGGAGAAAAAGTGAGCAGATGGAGAGAACACTTTAAGGAATTGTTGAACGTAGAGGATGGAAGTAATGCGAGTATAAGTGGCTGGGGAATGGCTGGGAGAAGGAGGGAGGTGAGAAGACAGGAAGAAATCAGTAGGATAGAAGTTGTGGAAGCAATGAAGAATGTTAAATCGGGGAAAGCCCCAGGAATTGATGGAGTGTGTGGCGAAATGCTGAAGCATGGGGGAGAGATAGTAGTAGAATGGATATGGAAGATGTGCAGATTGGCCTGGGAAGAAGGTAGAGTCCCGGAGGATTGGAAGTCAGGTATAATTATTCCCTTGTACAAAGGAAAGGGGGAAAAAGAAGTGTGTGGTAATCATAGGGGCATTTGTCTTCTTAGTATAATAGGAAAAGTGTATGGTAGGATACTTATAGACAGAGTTAGAGAAAGAACAGAGAAATTAGTTGGAGAAGAACAGGGAGGCTTTAGGAAGGGAAGAGGTTGTGTAGATCAGATATTCATTCTTAGATCTTTAGTGGAAAAGTTTCTAGAGAAGGGAATAAAGTTGTATGCGGCTTTCATGGATTTGGAGAAAGCATATGAGAGGGTGGATAGACAAGGATTGTGGAAAGTGTTAAGAATATATGGAGTAGATGGGAAGTTGTTGAATGCTGTGAAGAGTATGTACGATGGTGCGAAGGCTGCAGTGCGTGTGGATGGTGAACTAAGTGAATTTTTCTCTTTGAGAGTTGGTTTGAAACAGGGATGTGTCATGTCTCCATGGTTGTTCAATCTGTACATGGATGGGGTAATAAAAGAGGTACAAGGTAGGGTAGTGGATGTTGGAGTGGCCCTGGTGAGAGAGGATAGTGTTTGGAAACTCCCTGTACTGTTGTTTGCAGATGATACTGTGTTGTTGAGTGAAGACGAAGGGGAGCTGCAAGGTTTGGTGGATGAGTTTGAGAGAGTGTGTAAGAAACGGAACCTAAAGGTGAATGTAGGGAAGAGTAAAGTAATGGTCTTTGAGAGAGGTGAAGTTAGTGAATGTACAGTGAGGTTGGATGGTGAGGAATTGGAAAATGTGAGTACGTTTAAGTATTTGGGTAGTGTGATGAGTAAGGATGGAGGTTTGGAGGTTGAAGTGCTTGAAAGGGTACAGCAGGGAAGAAAGGTTGCTGGTTCCTTGAAAGCAGTGATAAGAAACAGGGAAGTGAGTATGGAAGTGAAAAAGTTACTACATGACAGTATTGTGATACCAACTCTAACGTACGGAAGTGAAGATTGGACATTGTTGGAAGGACACAAGTCAAGAGTGAGAGCAGTGGAAATGATTTATTTAAGAGGAGCCTGTGGAGTCACGTGGAGAGACAGGCTGACGAATGAGGATATAAAGGAGCGTTGTGGTGTGGATGTGGATGTGATAGGAAGTGTTAAGAGGAACACACTGAGGTGGTTTGGCCATGTGGAGAGGATGGAGGGTGAAAGACTGACGAAGAGAGTGTATGTGAGTGAGGTGGAGGGGGGAAGAGGGAGGGGGAGGCCGAGGATGAGATGGAGGGATGGGGTGGAGAGGTATATGAGAGAGGGGGGTGTGAGTTGGGAGCAGGGCAGTGAAATGGCGGGGGACAGGGCGACTTGGAGGCGATTTGTTTGTGGCCACCCCAAACGGGATTGAGGCGTCTGGCAATAGATAGATAGATAGATAGATAATAATAATAATGACTTTATTATTATTATAATAAAAAAAACAGCAAAACATCAAAACCAAAACAAAAACATTAATATCAATACTACTACTGCTACTACTACTACCCCTACTACTACTACAACTACTACTACCACCACCACCTCTACAACTACTACTACTACCACCACTACTACTACTGCTACTACTACTACTACCACCACCACCACTACTACTACTACTATTACTACTACTACTACTACTACTAATAATAATAATAATAATAATAATAATGATAATAATAATAATAATAATAATAATAATAATAATATAATTGCATGAAAGCAGATAAATTAAGAAAATGTTACAGGGATAGTTTCAGAAGCCAAAAGAAAACACAAATAATAAAAAATAGGCACAAATAAATGTAGAATAATGGCACAAGGACTTTTTTTTAAAGAAGTTCAACCACGAGCAAAAGTTCGCTGACAATCTTCTGCCAGCAGTGTGTTCTGCCTTCCATGTTCCTCATTCCTCCCCAGACGTCATAGGGCATATTTCCTTCTCATGCTCTCTTCTAGTTTGTTTCATATTGCTTCGTGGGTCCTTCAAGAGGTTCTCGGCCTCACCCCAAAAATGTCCTAAGAGAAAGACCGTTCTTGTATTACTTCTTAACGTAGTTCAAACAATGCTATCCCGTCACGGAAAAAGATTGAATCTTGAGCTTCCAAATATCCCTCAACAGCATGGATGATTTGATCGTCATTCCGAAAATCCTGGCCACGCAGGTGAGATTTCAGTTTGAGAATCCGGTAGAAGTCAGACGGGGCCAGGATGGCTGGATAAGGAGCATGATGCAACAGTTCAAAGTCAGAGTTGGGTACTTTAGCTACTGCCACCTGTGCCGTGTGGACAGGAGCATTGTTCTGGAGCAACAGCACGCCCTCTCACAGCTTTTCTTTCCGTTTCGCCTTGACTGTTTCTGATGCTCAATAGGCCCCAGTATTAATTTGACCCTTTTGAAAGTAGTCCGTTGTGAGTGAGAACTGCCTCAGTGTCCTAAAACAGTGAGGCCATCACCTTACCGACAGAGGCCACTTGCTCAAATTTTGGGAAAGGTGAAGAATCGTTATGTTTTCATTGCCTACTTTCATTCTTTTATTCAGGTTCAAAGTGGTGAACCCATGCCTCACCCTGGGTCACAAATCTCCGGAAGATACTGGCTGCAGCTGCCCGGAAATGAGCCAAAAGTGTCCTTGGGGTTTCCAAACTGGACAGTTTCTGGTCTGGTGTCAACATTCTGGGCAGCCATCGTGCAGATAGCTAGTTCATACCTAAGATATTATTCAAAACAGTGTGCACTTAGCTCCCACTGATGCCCATAGTGTCGGTTGCTTGTTGCACAGACAGACATATGCCATTCAAGACCATGAGGTCAATGGTTTTCACTTGATCGTCCTTAGTTGATGATTTTGGGCTTGGGTAATCTTCGGTGCTCTCCCTGCCCTGCCTGAAATCAGCAGCCCACTTCATGGCGGAATAACAAGGAAAGTCCACATCAGGTGTATTGACTATGTTTTCATGAATTTCCCGGGGAGGGTTATACTCTTTTTATCCCCAAACGTAATCACAGCACAGGCTTCTCTCTTGTCCATTTTGGGGTTTGCTGTTACCTGCTGGATTTCAAAGGGACTCGCCTGCAAACTAAAGACGAGCATATTTTCCATGAATAAGAGGAACTTGCCTTACTCATGTGGTTCTCTTAACATTAATCTTTATCAGTTTTCATCAATAATTGTTTTTCAGTTGCTTATTTGCACTTTCAGCCTAAATGGATATGATTTTGGGGGATAGGAAGGGAGACAATAAACTTTTTTTTTTTTTAAGTAACTTTATTGTTTTCCCATCTCCTTGCATCAAAACACGGAATTTAAAAGATGGGGTACAAAGCCTCCTCAAAGGGGGTTTGGCCTCACCCATGGGATTAAAAGCTCCCCCCGCCTTTTTTTTTTTTTTTTTTTCTTTTAAATTAAGAATTTCACCAAGGCATCCATAGTTCACACGCAACATAGACAGGGAGTACATAAATGCTTCTAAATATAATGGTCCCATATCGATGACATGAATAGTTTCGATACCATGGATACTTTCCCGCAGGCGGGTCATCATACCCCACCTCAATAAACAATTATGCACTCCTTGCCACATCCATACACCAGACAGCATCGGGACCCGGGTAGTTTGTAGGAACACTCACGGTCGCTGTGGCACTGGTCGTGGTAATGGATGCACACGCGTCCAAAGGATTTAGGGTGGGGGCACCAAGGATACCTGAGGAGAGGAAACGCATAGAAATAATCTCCCAGTATCATTCAGAAATTGGCCTGTAGAGAACATCCTCCTTCTCCTCCTCCTCCTCATCATCATCATCATCATCATCCAGACCTTTCCCACCCCTGAGCTGGGAGAGGTAGAGTTTAGAGAGACAGAGAGAACAAAAATCGATAAAATTACATAATAATCAATGTGTGCCCATTAACAACACTCCCATCCACTCACCATTCAAGCCCACGGAATCCTGGCTCCATAAACGCTTTTAAATAATCTCCTTAAAGCATTCAAAAATTACAGCAAACATTAGAACACTCCTGATGGCATTAAGTAACTGTGTATTTTAATATTCTTAGATCCGGGATGATTGGCATTAGCATTAATATAGGCGACATTGTAGCCTAGCCCTGGGCCCCTGCGCTTGTGACTGGGACAAAAGAGGATTGGATGAGAGAGAGAGAGAGAGAGAGAGAAAGAGAGAGAGCGAGGCTACATACATACATTCGTACATGCATACTCGTAGATATATATACATACATACTCGCAGATACATACATACATGCATATACACTCGTAGATACATACATGCATACATACATACATACTCCAAGATACATACCTACATACATACATGCTCGTAGATACGCACATACATACATAAGGTACATACACACATAAACAGACAACCAAACATATATATAGACAGATTAAAGCCGCCTGACATCCCAGCAGTGACATCCCGCCAAAAGCCCTCAACTCACACTTATACATCGTGCAATAATGTATAGTTCCGGTCAGCAGTTCTTTGACATTCCAAAAATGCATCAGAATCAAAATCTTCCTACTTAACCAGCAATATTCAAGCGAGATGAAAAGGTTGGAATCTTGCTTTGTTAGTTCTGAACCCGTGTGTGTAAAACTTGGGGGATGATCGTGTTGGAGGGAACGAAGGGAGCGAAAACAATAAAGAGGTTAGGTTTCGGCTATACCAATCACATCACGCAAAAGATGCTATTTCGAACACTATGAAAACGAATATATGTACAGTATAAGACACAACTCTGTTCCTGCTTTTGTCCGATGTATAATTACAACTGTCGAAACATAATGGAAGGCTTGCCACACCGACATTGTCGCAGGTGGCAGAGATCAGCAGTCACCTCAGACCACTGCTAACATTCCGTGGCAGTCACTGGTGAAACTGTAAAGTTTCCTCAGACATCAGTACTAACTGTTCCGATCATGTCAGGAAGCGAAAACCGTAATGTTCGTCCTTCACAGCATGTTTTCATCAAATTTCAGGAACAGAGTTGTGTCTTCTACTGTACATCTTTAAAAAGCTTATGAAAAGTAATACTCGTTATTTAGTCGACAATTCTATTCATCAATCCTCCTGCCCCCCAAAAAAGCAAGATCAACACCAAACATCAAAAGTTGATTATTTTGGATACTATTAAAGCGACAATGGACCTGAGCTGAAAAAAGATGGTAGATCTTTGTCTTATGAAAACAGACTATAGCTATATGACTGAAGACAAGTATATGTATAAGCAATCTCATACACAACTTAGGCTCAAGAATGTTTATAGACACTACAGAAGACATTTAAGTTGTGGTAAGGTGTTTGTTCCTGCTGACGACTGACTGACTTACGGGGGGCCGTAGATGGGTGAGGGACGACCCGCCTCGGCCATGCCCTACAAGGAGAGAGGGAACACATTAATGCCGTTGTTTGAACAGTGGACAGATAGGAGAATAACAACATGAAGTAAATAAATGAATAAATAGATAAATACAACACATCCACCACCATTACCACCACCTCTACAAACAACAGCACCAACTACTATACTACTACTACCACCACCGCCACTACTACTACTAATACTACTACTACAACAATAATAATAATAATAACAATAATAATAATAATAATAATAATAATAATAATAATAATAATAATAGCAGTAGTAGTAGTAGTAATAATAGTAGTATTAGTAGTAGTAACAATAATAATAAGAGTAGTAGTGATAGTAGTAGTAGTAGTAGTAGTAATAATAATAATAATAATAATAATAATAATAATAATGATAATAATAACAGTCCAAATTCAGTCCAATAACGTACTTTTAATGATAATTTTGTTCCATCTATCCATCATTCAATCCTACGTTGCCCCATGAGAAGCGTAGGAGCCCGATACTGTACATATATTCGTCCTGACATTTTAGATGAGAGTGACCAGCCTCACGCATCCTTGAGTCGCATTACGCGAGCAAAAAACCCCAACCATCCCTTAGATATAAACTTTCACCGTCTCAATCCGATTGGAGCACCTTATTCAACTTAAGAAGGACCCTTATTGGTGAAGACCTGAAGGTGTTGATGTAGGCTGCATCTGACCCCCTTCGAGGGAGAAAAGTCTTTTAGAAGCTGAATTAAACCATCCGACACCACGAGCGTCAGTAAGAAGAATGAACACACCAACACCAAGAGGAAAAATCTCCGTCTGTGTATCATCCAGTCCTATATTACCCCATAAGCATAGTGCCCGGGACTAAGCTACTTATTCCCGACATTGAATATGAGGGTGACCAGTTACCAAACCCTGAGCGGCATTATATGAGCAATAAGCCCCAAAACCTTCTCTCGGATGTAAACCCTTTTGGGTCACATTTGGTTGGAGCACCTTAACTTACTAGACCACCAGGCTTCCATTGGGTTGTGTGGTTACCAGAAAACATTTGATTTGTTACTCGGTGTGCAGTGTCCTCAATGCAGCTCCACATCAGCTGAATACAAAGGTACAAAGGAATACAAAGGAAAGCAAACAGTAACAAAGCTGTTGGCCGTGTCGTGGCTCTTTGGTTTAGGGAAGGTTGTAATTAACAAGTCTAAGCTTCCAGTTAATGACAATGATAGATATGTATGAAGGACAGTGGGCGTTTCCACATACCAAAAACCAAGGAGAGAGAGAGAGAGAGAGAGAGAGAGAGAGAGATCGCACTTAAATTCTCCAACTCACCAAGATGAATGCAATAAGGATGAGAATAAGCAGAGGTCTCATGCTGGCAGTGGACGTGGAGTGTGTGCGTGGAGCAGGACTGAGGGGGTTAATATAGCCTGTTTGTGGTGGAGGGGGTGGAGGGGGAGAGTGGAAGGGAGAGGAAGAGGGAGGAGAGGCATGGAGTGAAGGAGGAAAAGAGAGAGAGGGACTGAGGGAGGAGGGGGATAGTGGAGAAGAAGAAAGGATGGAGGCGGAAGATGAAGGAGTGGTGGGGATAGTGGAGGAAAGGATATGGCGGAGAGGGATGGAGGGGTGGAGGGAACGGAGAAGGGAGAATGGGACTGGGGAAAAAATTAAGGAGAGATGAAGGGAGGAGGAAGAGAGTGACTGAGGAGAAGGAGCTGAGTGAGAGAGGTATGGAGGGGAAAGAAGTGAGAGGGAGAGGGAAGAAGGGAAGATGGGACAAAACAGCACAATGGAAAGCAAAAGCAACAGACATGTTGGTACTTTCATGGCTGATTGGTATGGGAAAGCTTGCAACTAACGAAACTATGCTATCAGTTAAGGACGAAGATAGAAAACCAGGAAGCCTCCCCCCCCCACCACCAAACCCTGCAGCCGAGGACAGTAGGAAATAGAGAGAAGAATCACCATGCAGCATAGAAAAACTGTCATCGAAATTTAATGGGAGCGGGGGAAAAGAAATTATATTTTATAATATCTACCCGAGAAGGAAGTCAGCAATATTTCTCAGTGGTGTTCTGCGGGTTACATCATCCGGGCTAGGAATATATATATATATATATATATATATATATATATATATATATATATATATATATATATATATATATATATATATATATATATGTAAGTATTTTATTCAAGAGTAAACATACTAAGCTGGGGGTTAGAAAACAGATACTTATCCCAGCGACCATTAAAAGTTAGTACTGAACCAGGTTACTACACTGGAGGGCAATTTGTTCCATATAATTACATCTTTGTTAAAGACGAAATACTTAACTCCATGCACTGGAATCGTTTGCCAGTTATTTTATGCCCATTGCCGCTAGTATAATTCGAGTGATCAGCTGTGAAGTATTTATCAACAGCCATGTTATGGTGTCCTTTGAATATTTTAAATACTTTAATTAAATCTTCTCGTAATTTGCTTTTAGTTAGGCTAAAGAGTTTCACAGCTTCAAAACGTTCCTCGTATTGTTTGTTGCTCAATCTGGGTATCAGTTTGGTCACTCTTCGGTGTACTGTTTCAAGATTCCCTGCATCTTTTTTCTCATAAGGTGACCGCAACTGGACACAATCCTCAGGGTGTGGGAGAACTAGAGAATTATATAAGGTTAGGATGAAATTATCTGATTTATATTCGAACGTTCTACCAATGAAACCGATTAATCTGTCGGCTTTCTTAACAGCCTCCGTAGACTGCTTTGTTTAAGATCATTTGTTATTATAATTCCTAAATCTTTTTCATAACTGATATTATCTAGTGGAATATTGTTCATGGTGTAACAGGCTCTTCCATTTCTATTTCCAATGTTTAGCCCTTTGCATTTATACAAATATTAAAGTCCATCTGCCAGGTTTGGGCCCAATTAAGCAGTCGATCGAGGTCACTCTGTATTGCTTGCCTTTATAAAGATGTGTCAATTATCGACCCACCAGAGCACATTGCCTCTGAACCTATGGGCATTCAATTTCTGAAGTAGTCTTTTATGGGAAATTATATCAGACGCTTTTTAAAACTCGATATATACAGTGTCAGCAGATCTGGTCTCATATATACTGAATATTTCTAAGAAGATCAAAGGCAAATGAATGGATGGAGAAGAAATGGAGGAGAGGAGAGAGGAAGAAGTGAAGGAGATGCCGGGGACAGTGAAAGGAAGCAAAGGAGGAGAAGCGAGGGAGGGGGTGAGAGGGGGATGGAAAAGAGAGAGAAGGTGTGAGAGGAAGTGGATGGGAAGGGGAGGGAGGGAGACGAAGAGGAGAGGGACTGGGAGGGAAAGTGAGGGAGGAAGCTGAGTATGAGGGTAAAAGTGGAGATGAGAGAGAGAGAGAGAGAGAGAGAGTAGTAGGAATAGTTTTAAGAATCCTCCTTTCAAGCCTGCTGACACTTACAAGGGGAGGGAGATCAGGGGAGGGAGGGAAGTGGAGAGCTAGAACTGTAGAGTGAATGAGTGAGGTAGGAAGGGAGGGAGGGGAAAATAGGATGTATAGGGAGTAAGAGAGGGGGGGGGGTTGTAAAGGTGGGGGGAAAAGTGGCTTTGAGGGAAAGTGAGAGAGGGGCAAGTGAAAATAATGAAGGGGATAAATAGATAGAGGGGGGAAGGGCAAGGAAGAGTTGTGGACGGAGTGGAAGGGGGAGAGAGGAGAGGGATAGAGGGGTAGGGAGAGGAAGACAGTGGGAAGGGGGGAAGGGGAAGCAGAGGAGGAAGGAAAGGGATGGGGAGCTTAGGGGAAGTGAAAAACAGGGAAACAGGAGAAAGGATTGAAGAGGAAGATGGGGAGAGTAAAGGAGGGAGTGGGGAATGATAGAGAGGGAGAAAGGGGAAGGGGTAGGAGAGGAGAAGGGATGGGGCATGGGAAAGGGGCAGGGGGAGGGAGCAGGAGGAGGTGGCAATGATGCACAAAGGCTTTTGTTCTCGTAACTCCAAAAGACTTCCAAACACTTCTTTCTTACTAGTGCATTTTCCGCATATGACACAACTCTTTCATCGAGGAAATTTACAGCATTTTCCACATTATTCTTGCAACCTTCAAACGATTTCACTGAGCGTGAGAATAACCCTGTGCATTGGAAGGTATAATGAAGGATATAATCTAACTCCTCAGGTCGAAAAGTGTATCCAAAGTTGAATAAAATCGTCTGGAGAGAGTAAGAATAAATCAGTACACTATGCCATCTGATTCAGAGGTTTGGTATTATCTTGTATGTTTCTTTATGTAGACTGTGTTGATATTAACTCCTTCGGTGGTGGTCTGCTGTCCTTGTGACCGCGACTTCGATTCCCGGCTGAGGCAGGGAACAATTTAATTAGTTGAATTTCGTTAAAACATACTTTACAGATCTACCTGAAGTCCCACTGACAAGTAAAAACACTCTCACTAGTACCAATACACCAGTCCTGTATGATGCAGCCCTGGCATTTAATCAATAAGGACCGTAGGGATTAACGGCTAACTAGTGACACAGCAGAAATAAGTACCGGTAGGGTGACGTGACGTGCAAAGAAAAGGTGGTTACAGACTAGGAAAAGTAGTAGTTGACAGGATGCGTCGCGAGGCATTACGAGTATACATAAATCATCCCACAGTCTGAATCTGAGTGTCTTCGCCCCTTCGCATTTTATTACTCATCCTTCTATATCAGGTGGCTTTACACTGAATGACAAGCCAGATGGTTTCCTGTATGCCAAGAAACCATTTACATCGCTGGGTGGTAACCATATAACCAACCCATAAGTTACCTACGTGTCAACAAGTGGGTTGGCGGTGGGTTAGTGGCCCTCCCCGTAAACAACTAACTCAGTGACAAACGACCATCCCTTACGGGATTATGGAGTATATTTATATATAGATAGATGGATAGACAGGTAGGCAGACGAACAGAGAAACAATTCTTTATTTCATAAAAAGCTGAACACACAACTTTTTACATATACAGTGCGTAAATTTATACATCCTCAGTGGTGCACTAACCTAGGCAACATGTACAGGTTTAATATACAACACATCTTTATACTACACATACAAAAAAGTAAGTATATGCTGTTCCTAATTACCCTGATACTACCTCACAGTAATTTCATGCTACTGAAAAAACGTAATTCTAGATTTATAAGCATCAAAATTATCATTTAAACACTCAACATCATATAATGTTAATAATATGTTCCTACTTCTCTTACAAGAAACAGTTCATCATATGTATTCAGCGATCTTCAATTTAAAAATACACAAGGTTTCTTAAGAACTTTATATTCAAACCGTATCTTATGCCAATTAATTATACGGTTAAATGTCATAAGATCTGCCATTCTACATGCTTTATGGTTGCTCTCCCAATACTTTAATATCCAAATTTTCTTTATTGTTTTTTTTGATATCCAACTGTAAACTCTTTGAGGGGAATGTGGCACTTTGTATTACAAAACCATAATTCTGGCCCATTTATACTAAGACAGTGACTTTCAAAATTGTCTAAAAACTCTAAAATGAACACCAGAAATGTTCTTAAAATACAATTAAATTGTTATAAAATTTATTCCAACACCAAATTAAATCCTTACAGTTAAGATGATTGTCCAGAATAAAACCTAAATATGGTACGTACATTGTTTAACAATAACCAGTTCTTGGTCATACAGTCATTCATCGTTCCAAGGATCTGTCATTTTCGCCTTTAAAATATATGCATAGCTACTTGGTGGTATTAATCTCAATATCTGTATCCTTGGTTTCCTTCTAATATATCCAATAGCAATTTTAGTCTGTTGCAGAAGGACCTAGAATGACTAAATCGTCTGCGTAATCAATTATATTACTCATCTAATTACCAATTGCACAACCTATCTTAGAATTTGACACATTTTCAATAAGCTTATCAACGTACACATTTGAGCGCAATGGTGCTAAGACTCCACCCTGACTTACTTCACTCATGATTTTCCAAGATTCAGATCCTGCATCCTTATACATAGTTACAACCATTTGATTTCTTTACAGACAGAATAACACATTAACATACCAATGAGGGATACCAGCATCTAAAAGCTTACAAAAAAGTTAAAATGGCTGACTTCATCAAAGGCCTTAAATCAATAAAAGTAGCATATACATTAGAGCCTGATAATCAGTATTTTAAGACTGTTTCCTTTAAAACCAAGCATGCCGTGGAGATAGATAGATAGATAGATAGATAGACAGACTACGATGACGCATTATTATGGTTTATATATACCTGTTATCTCCAGACGATTTTACTCAGATTAGAGGATCACCATGATAGTGAAGGATTTAATATTGGCATGTATAATAACCTCTCTAGTTCACAAAATATATTTCAAGGTGAATAAAACTGTATGGAAATAGGAAGAATAAAATAAATACATCACCGAACTGAAGAAGTTAATCTCAGCCCGTGATCAAGTGCAATGAGTCAGTAGGGATCTCCAGTGACTCTACATAGTTTGTCTTTTGTATTTAGATTTTTTTTTAATCGTCAGCTGATTTACTTCCGTTTAGGAGTTATTTTTCTGAACCGGAAGAGTTAGATGTGTTATTCATTAATCGCTTGAATACGAAAGGTCATTCTTATGGTGAATGAAAATGTTTGAAAGCAGCGAGACAATAACAAGAAAATGCGACATCGTACTGAAGGGATTAGAACCAAAAATGGTGTTGTAAAAGGATCGACCATTAAGAAAGAAACAGCTAGAAGGGATGTAGAGGTAGGAAGAACTGTGGCAGAGAAGAGGAAGAAGTGTTGCGAGGGCATCTGCTGATAAGAAGGCCACAAATAGGTGGGATGGAGGTAGCAAGTGCAGTGGAGGAGGAAAGACGTTAAGAAGTACTTTGGGTAGAGGCATGCAAGGAGTTCTGCTGAAGGAGAGGGGGAATATATTCAGAAGTGTGTTAATAGGCTTACAAGAGATGAAAGATGAAGGAAGGCAAACAGTAATCACACCGAGAAAGTGCTATGAATCAAAGAAATGGATGAGTCACTTTGTTATAAAAGCATAGAGAGTAAAATATGCATTACCTGGACGTTGGTTAACCTTTAATCGTCACATAGGCTGGTATGGTTGTTTTATATCACGGGCAAGTGTATCTTGCTGTTGGCAGGTCTTCATCAGTTCCTGTGGGATTTATATATCTGTTTTAAGGCTGCAACTTGGTGTCAGTGACAACTTTTACACTAGCCAGGTCCTGTGTGGCAACCAAAGCATTGCCAGCATACGTCTGTGCGGCAGGAAGGAGTAGTCTAAATTGGTGTCAGTGTGAATCGGATGCATACACTGAAATCATAAGTACAGACTACGGTACTGTGTTGTTACCTGATTTGTAAGATGCTATCACAGGAGTGCATCGCAAGCTTACTTTCATCAACGAGAAAAAATGAAAAATCTCGGAACTGGGAATAAATATAGACATTTCAGAATTCTGCTTTGGGTTGTCATGTGCAGTAGCTGTGTTAGTCTGTACCAAAATTCTTCCATCTGCCATGTTACCATCATTTTAATTATTACATACATTAACGTAGGATAAACTACCGAGGGAAATAAACCACTGGAAATTCTAAGTTGCTAAGTAACAAGACATTTGAGTCAGAATAAATGTACATTAGGAAGCACAGCAGATCTAACAACAGGCGAAAAGTTGCAGGTGACGCAGTAACTTGCGGACATTTGGTCGGTCTCACTGAAATAGGAAACTTCGCAGTACTAATTTCTTAGGCACTGATTTTGCGTGCTGAACCTTGATATTTCCTTGTATGTTATTTTTATATATTGTAACATGGACAGAGTTTGTATATATAACATGCTAGAGGATATGAAGTTCATCATCATCATCATCATCATCATCATCCGGACCTCCTTTCCCATCCTGGGGCAGAGTGAGGAGTAGCAATGTCCAGACAGCCCAAATTTACCCAGTCTAATGGGCCACGCTTCCATTTACTCATCATTCAAGCCCCAGGAATCCTGGCTCTATCGGACAAGTCAAAAACATTCCCCACGTTCTGTAGCTTCACATAAACGTATCCTATAGAGTCAGTCCGGACGCTGCCACGTTAAAACGGGGTGCCAGATCCCTGATCATGCACTTCTCGTCACGACATTCATCCAGTCACCTCGATTTCTTGTCAGTTCCCTAGCCTTACCGACTTCCAAACCTCTCTTCCTCACACACTTATCAACCATATCTCTCCACCTTCTCCTTGGCCTACCTGGCCTCCTTCCTCCTTCAAATTCGCTCAGATATGCCTTTTCACCACTCTGTTGTTACCCATTCTATCCACATGACCAAATCATCTCAGTACATTCTCTTCGATTCTGGTATCCACAGACTTCCTCACTCCACATCTTCACGAATCACATTATTTCGTACCTTATCCACCCTCTGTACCCCATCTACATTCTTCAACAGACCCATCTCCACTGCTCCTACTCTTGACTTTTCATTTTCATGCCACACCATGGTCTCAAATCCATATGTTAAAGTTGGCACTAACACTCGTTAATGCAAGCCTCGTGCAGCTACAACACTCAAGCTTCTGTTTCTTATCAAGAGAATCATTGCACCAGCTACTTTTCTTCCTTGTGTCACTCTACTTTCCACTTCTTTTGCACATTTTGCTCTTTTATCTATTCCTGTACCCACGTATTTGAACTCTCTCACCAATTCCAGTCTCTCTCTATTCACTGTAACATCGCATTGGGAGTCACCTTCTCTCTCAAAAACCATCACTTTACTCTTTTCTACATTTGCTCTCAAGGCACGACACACATAGACATCAGCAAAACTCTGCACTGGTCTACCCAGTTCTTGTTGGGAAATTGCAAGTAGTACAGCATCATCAGCTTACAACAAAATTGAGATTTTCCATCCATCACCAGTCATTACCAACTCCATCCCCCGCTCATGTTTTTACTTCTCTCATCACCCCATCCATATATATATATACATATACTGAACAAGATAGAAGCAAAACACCGTCAGACATAATTATAACTTCTCAGATTTGGGATGACGCTTGGTACTGAGCGGGTTGAAAATAATATCTAGTTCCTCCCTGGCAACGAGAGGTCTCAAAAATAATTATGAAAAATAAAGATCAGAAAAATAAACGGAATAATGTAAAGAATACAGTAAAATAAGGAAGATTTGATGTGTAGGATCAGATATTAAATTTTCTCCAGAGGTCAGACTGGAGGTGAGTTGTCTGGTTGAGCTTGTTTTTGTGTCCACCCTGCCTGATCTGACAACATTCCAGAGCGAGACAAAATACCCAACACCCTTCCCAAACCACCCTCTCACCCTGTACACTTCCTCATCTTGTTTCTGTGCCTCACTTTTTATGTTCGCATGCGCAAAAGCACTGGGATGAGTTATATGGAGAGAGAGACAGAGAGAGGGAGTCGGTGAAAGAACATAAAAAGAGAGGATTACTGCAGTAGGCCACTTGACCCATGCTAGAAGCTTTCAGGGGCTGACCTATTGTTTTTAAGGACACTAGGTTATACGTCAAGGTCACAAGGAAGGTCAGCCCATAATTCTGACCTCATTAAGACCAAATACGGTGGAAATGTTAAAACTCAGACGAGGATGAAGTGTCATCATTTTAAGTCAAGGTCATAGGTCAAGTCCAAGTGCTTGACCCTATACCTCAGAAAGGTATAATTCAGATGGGTCCGAACTACGTGCAATGGTTGAGAATCAGCTAAAAATCAAGCCATGCGATTTTAAAGAATAAGTCAAAGGTCAAGTTCACAGTCAAAAGTTTTGATATGATTGGGAACAAAACTGGTAGAAGGACTGAGGGACAAGCAAGGATGAAATAAGATGAAATTATACAGTTCTGAGAACACTCGGTCTGATCGCAAGGTTAGAGGGCAGGGGACGAACTATAAAGTTTGTACTGATTTCCTAGCCCTTTTTCCTTTGCGATTTCTTTTGCACATTACATCTTTGCATTGTCATGTATGTTATCTATATCTACAAATCATTCACATAATTTACTTCATATACATACAGGACGATATGAAGATGTAATACATAAAATAATTCGCTTAAGAAAACCTGCCACGAAAATTCCTGAACCAACGAAAAAACGGATTACAAGACTTCTCATGCCTGGTCACGCAATACCAAGTGTGTGTGTGTGTGTGTGTGTGAGAGAGAGAGAGAGAGAGAGAGAGAGAGAGAGATTACCGAGAAAAACAGAGCAAACGTCCAGGGGAAATACACAAGGCAATCAGGTTATATATATTTTTTTTTCTCATCTAAACAATGTTTTTTTCTAGGATGAATACAATATCATATGGAGCTAGGATTCCAGGGGCTTGAATGGTGAATAAACTAGTGTGTGGCCTATTTCATTGAGAATGCTTGGAAGAGATTTAATATTAGATGGTTTAGATTTAGGCATCACTGTTCCCTTCTCTACTAAGGTCCTGTTTAAGCTGAATAAAATCGCCCGGAAGTAGCAAGAATAAACCAGAATTTGAGTCATAGGAGCCTAGAGGTTGAAAAGTATCCATTCACTCCTGCAGCCAGAACATGTCTTATCTTAATCTTGATTTTAATCTTGCTATCTTATCACAGTAATAATTGGATTTGGACAGTTTTTTTTTTTACACAAAGAATTAGATACAGCTTCCAAATACATATATACATACATACATACTCCAAGATACATACATACATACTAGTAGATACACACATACATAAGGTATATATATATATATATATATATATATATATATATATATATATATATATATATATATATATATATATATACAGACAACCTGACACATATAGAGAAAAATTAAAGCCGCCTGACATCCCAGCGGTGACATCCCGCCAAAAGCCCTCAACTCACACTAATACATCGTGCAATAATGTATAGTTCCGGTCAGCAGTTCTTTGACATTCCAAAAATGCATCAGAATCAAAATCTTCCTACATAACCAGCAATATTCAAGCGAGATGAAAAGGTTGGAATCTTGCTTTGTTAGTTCTGAACCCCTATGTGTAAAACTTGGGAGATCATCTTGTTGGAGGGAACGAAGGGAGCGAAGACAATAATAAAGAGGGTAGGTTTCGGCTGTACCACTCACATCACCCAAAAGATGCTATTTCTAACACTGTGAAAACTACAGAGAAAATATGTATATCTCTGAAAAGCTTATGAAAACTAATACTCGTTATTTAAGTGACAATTCTGACGATTCGCCACCCCCCTCCCCCAAAAAATCAAGTTCAACACCAAACATCAAATGTGGATTATTTCGGATGCTATTAAAGCTACAGTAGACCTACGCACATCGTTAGAAAGCTTATTGGAAAAAGAAGAAAACAAAACAAAAATGGGCTTTACTTAAGTGAAATTTTCAAAAAATCAACAAGTGGATTGGGGGAGAGTGAGTGCCCCTCAACGAAAAACTAAAAGAGAAATGGCCACCCCTTATGGGATTATGGCGTCTGGCTAGATAGATTGATATACTTCTGAAAAAAGCTAACACGCTCAAATCTCAGCCTCAAAAGGTACTTATGTCGAAGTTATCAAAGCTACAGTGGATCAACCCTCATCGTTGGAAAGCTTATGGAAGATTAATGGATGTTCCTAGAGTGGTTTTGCTGAGCTGAACGGGGTTGATAGATCTCTGTCGTATGAAAACAAACAGACTATAGCTATATGACTGAAGACAAGTATAAATATAAGCAATCTCATACACAACTTAGGCGCAAGAATGTTTATAGATACTACTGAAGGACATTTAAGTTGTGGTAAGGTGTATGTTCCTGCTGACGACTGACTGACTTACTGGAGGCCGTAGATGGGTGAGGGACGACCCGCCTCGGCCATACCCTGCAAGGAGAGAGGGAACACATTACTGCCGTTGTATGAGAAGTGGACAGCTAGAAGAATAACATGAAGTAAACATATGAATAAATAATTTATAAAATACAACACAACCACCTTTGAGAGAGGTGAAGTCAGTGAATGTAGAGCGAGGTTGGATGGTGAGGAATTGGAAAATGTGAGTACGTTTAAGAACTTGGGTAGTGTGATGAGTAAGGATGGAGGTTTGGAGGGTGAAGCGCTTGAAAGGGTACAGCAGGGAAGAAAGGTCGCTGGTTCTTTGAAAGCGGTGATAAGAAACAGGGAAGTTATCATGGAAGTGAAAAAGTTACTACATGACAGTATTGTGATACCAACTCTAACGTATGGAAGTGAAGCTTAGACATTGTTGGAAGGACACAAGTCAAGAGTGAGAGCAGTGGAAATGAGTTATTTAAGAGGAGCCTGTGGAGTCACATGGAGAGACAGGTTGACGGATGAGGATATAAAGGAGCGTTGTGGTGTGGATGTGGATGTGATAGGAAGTGTTATTACGAACACACTGAGGTGGTTTGGCCATGTGGAGAGGATGGAGGGTGAAAGACTGACGAGGAGAGTGTATGTGAGTGAGGTGGATGGGGGAAGAGGGAGGGGGAGGCCGAGGATGAGATGGAGGGATGGGGTGGAGAGGTATATGAGAGAGGGGTGTGTGAGTTGGGAGCAGGGCAGTGAAATGGCGGCGGACATGACGACGTGGAGGCGATTTGTTTGTAGCCACCCCAAACGGGATTGAGGCGTCTGGCAATAGATAGATAGATAGATCCCTTGGATATAAACCTGCACCGTCTCAATCCGATTGGAGAGCCTTATTCAACTTTGGAAGGACCCTTTTTGGTGAAGACCTGGAGGTGTTGATGTAGGCTGCATCTGACCCCCTTCGAGGGAGAAAAGTCTATTATAAGCTGAATTAAACCATCCGACACCACGAGCGTCAGTATGAAGAATGAAAACACCAACACCAAGAGGAAAAATCTACATTTGTGTATCATCCAGTCCTATATTACCCCATAAGTTACTAATTCCAGACATTTAATACGAGGGTGACCAGTTACTACACCCTGAGTGGCTTTATATGAGCAATAAACCCCAACCTTTCCTCAGATGTAAAATCTTTTGGGTCACATTTGGTTGGAGTGCCTTAACTTACTAGACCACCGGGCGTCCATTGGGTTGTCTGGTTAGCCTAACGGAAAACATTTGATTTGTTACTCGGTGTGCACTCATCTAAATGCAGCTTCACATCAACTCAAAACAAAGGTACAAAGGAGTACAAAGGAAAGCAAACAGCAACAG
Organism: Coenobita brevimanus; assembly: GCF_032717465.1. Taxonomy (NCBI): domain Eukaryota; kingdom Metazoa; phylum Arthropoda; class Malacostraca; order Decapoda; family Coenobitidae; genus Coenobita; species Coenobita brevimanus. The sequence continues at coordinate 13,112,208 of NC_137030.1, read as the reverse complement.
ACCTGTTGGTCCTTTCGTGGCTCTTTGGTTTAGGGAAGGTTGTAACTAACAAGTCTATTATACCAATGAAGGACAATGATAGATATGCAGGAAGGACAGTGGGCGTCTCCACCTATCAAAAACCAAGGAGAGAGAGAGAGAGAGAGAGAGAGAGAGAGAGAATCACAGTTAAACTATCCAGCTCACCAAGATGAATGCAATAAGGATGAGAATAAGCAGAGGTCTCATGCTGGCGGTGGACGTGGAGTGTGTGCGTGGAGTAGGACTGAGGGGGTTAAAGCCTGTTTGTGGTGGTGGGGGTGGAGGGGGAGAGTGGAAGGGATAGGATGAGGGAGGAGAGGGATGGGTCGAAGGGGGAAAAGAGAGAGGGACTGAGGGAGGAGGGGGAGAGTGGAGAAGAAGAAAGGGATGGAGGCGGGGGATGGAGGAGTGGTGGGTAGAGTAGAGGAGAGAATATGGAGGAGAGGGATGGAGGGGTGGAGGGAACGGAGAAGGGAGAATGGGACTGGGGGGAAAAAAATAAAGGAGAGATGAAGAGAGAAGGAAGAGAGTGACTGAGGGAGAAGGAGTTAAGTGAGTGAGGTATGAAAGGGAAAGAAGTGAGAGGGATAGAGAAGAAGGGAAGATGGGACAAAGGAATACAAAGGAAAGCAAACAGCAACAGACCTGTTGGTACTTTCATGGCTGTTTGGTATAGGGAAGGTTGCAACTAACGAAAGTGTTCTACCAGATAAAGACAAAGATAGACAAGCAGGAAGGCTCCCCCCCAGCCACCAAAGCTTCCACCCGAGGACAGCAGGAAATAGTGAGAAGGATCACCATGCAACATAGAGAAACTGTCATGGAAATGTCATAGGAGAGAGGGAAAAGATATTTTAATATAAATTATCTACCTGAGAAGGAAGTCAACAGTATTTATCAGAGTTGTTCTGCGAGTTACATCATCCAAGCTTGGAATATATATATATATATATATATATATATATATATATATATATATATATATATATATAGATATAGATAGAGATATATAGATATATATATATATATATATATATATATATATATAATTCAAGAGTAAACATATTAAAGCTTGGGGTTAGAAGACATACTCATCCAAACGACCTTTAAAGGTTAATACTGTATCACAGTTTACTACACTGGAAGGCAATTTGTTCTATACATTTATAACTCTGTTAAAAGAAGAAATGCTTAGCTCCATGAGACTGGCATCATTGGCCAATAGTTTTATGCCCATTGCCTCTAGTATAATTCGAGTGATCAGCTGTGAGGTATTTATCAACAGCCATGTTATGGTGTCCTTTGAATATTTTAAATACTTTAATTTAATCTTCTCGTAATTTGCTTTTAGTTAGGCTAAAGAGATTCACAGCTTCAAAACGTTCCTCGTATGGTTTGTTTCTCAATCTGAGTATCAGTTTGGTCACTCTTCGTCGTACTCTTTGAAGTTTCCCTACATCTTTTATGTCATAAGGCTACCGGAACTGGACACAATACTCAGGGTGTGGGCGAACTAGAGAATTATATAAGGTGAGGACGATATTATCTGATTTATATTCGAACGTTCTACCAATGAAACCGATTAATCTGTCGGCTTTCTTAACAGCCTCCGTAGACTGCTTTGTTTAAGATCATTTGTTATTATAATTCCTAAATCTTTTTCATAACTGATATTATGTAGTGGAATATTGTTCATGGTGTAACAGGCTCTTCCATTTCTATTTCCAATGTTTAGCCCTTTGCATTTATACAAATATTAAAGTCCATCTGCCAGGTTTGGGCCCAATTAAGCAGTCGATCGAGGTCACTGTATTGCCTTCCTTTGTAAAGATGTGTCAATTATCGATCCACTCGAGCACATTGCCTCTGAACCTATGAGCATTCAATTTCTGAAGTAGTCTTTTATGGGGAATTTTATCAGATGCTTTTTGAAAATCGAGATACAGAATGTCAACATATTTGGTCTCATATATACTGAATATTTCAAAGAAGATCGTGGGCAAAGAATGGATGGAGAGGAAATGAGAAGAAAGAGAGTGAAATGAAGGAGAGGCTGGGGACAGTGAAAGGAAGGAAAGGAGGAGAAAAGAGGGAGAGAGAGAGAGAGAGAGAGAGAGAGAGAGGTGAGAGGAAGTGGATGGGAAGGGGAGGGAGGGAGAGGAAGAGGAGGGGAACTGGGAGGGAAAGTGAGGGAGGAAGCTGAGTGTGAGGATAAAAGTGGAGATGAGAGAGAGAGAGAGAGAGAGAGAGAGAGAGAGAGAGAGAGAGAGAGTAGGAAAAATTTTAAGAATTCCCCGTTGGAGCCTGCTGACACTTACAATGGGAGGGAGGTAGGGTGGGGGGAGGGAAGTGGAGGGCTAGAACTGTAGAGAGAGGGAGGGGAAAATAGGATGTATAGGGAGTGTGAGAGGGGGGTTTTGTAAAGGTGGGGGGAGAGAGGCCAGGAGGGAAAGTGAGAGAGGGGGGAGTGAAAATAATGAAGGGGATAATTGATAGAGGGGGAGGAGGGGAAGGGAGAATTGTGGATAGAATGGGGGGGAGGGAGGAGAGGGATAGAGGAGGAGGGGAAGAAAGACAGAGGGAATGGGGGGAAGGGGAAGCAGAGATGGAAGGAAAGGGATGAGGATCTTAGGGGAAGTGAAAAACAGGGAAACAGGAGAAAGGGTTGAATAGGAAGATGGAGAGAGTGGAAAAGGGAGTGGGGAATAATAAAGGGGGAGAAAAAGGGGGAGGAGAGGGGAGGAAGAGGGGGCAGGGGGAGGTGGCAATGATACACCAAGGCTATTGTTGTCGTAACTCCAAAAGACTTCCAGACACTTCTTTCTTACTAGTGCATTTTCTGCATATGACACCTTGACTCCTTCACCGAGGCCACTTACAGCTTTTTCCGCATTATTCTTGCAACCTTCAGACGAGTTCATTGAGCCTGAGGAACACCCCTCGCGCTGTAAGGGGTAATGAAGAATTTAGTCTAACCCCTCAGGAAGAAAAGTTTATCCAAAGTGGTATAAAATCGTGTAGGGAGAGTAAGATTAAATCAGTACACTATGCCATCTGATTCAGGGGTTTTATATTATCTTGTATGTTTGTTTATGTAGACTGTGTTGATATTACTCCTTCGGTGGTGGTCTGCTGTCCTTGTGACCGCGACTTCGATTCCTGGCTGGGTCAGGGAACAATTTACTTAGTTGAATTTCGTTGAAACATACTTTACTGATCTACTGTAAGTCCCACCGACAAGTAAAAACACCCCCACTAGTACCAATACACAAGTCCTGTATGAGACAGCCCTGGCATTTATTCAGCAAGGACCGTAGGTATTAACGGCTAACTAGTGACACAGCAGAAATACTGTAAATGCCGGTAGGGGTGACGTGACGTGCAAACAAAGGTGGTTACAGACTGGGAAAAGTATTAGTTGACAGGATGCGTCGCGAGGCATTACGGGTATATCTATATCATCCCACAGTCTGTATCTGCGGATCTTCGCCCCTTCACTTTTTATTACTCTTCTTTCTATATCAGGTGGCTTTACACTGAGTGACAAGCCAGATGATTTCCTGTATGCCAAGAAACCATTTACAAAGCGAGGTGGTAACCATATAACCAACCCATATGTGTTCCCTAAGTGTCAGCAAGTGGCTTGGCAGTGGGTTAGTCGCCCTTCCCGTACACAACTAACTCAGACACAAACGAACCACCCCTTATGTGATTATGGCGTCATTTCATAGATAGATAGATAGATAGATAGACAGAAAGACAGACAATTCTTTATTTCATATAAAGCTGAGCACACAACTTTTTATATATACAGCATGTAAACTTATACACCCTCAGTTACTACCTGGGCAACATACAGTATACATGTTTAATATACAACACACACACACACACACACACACACACACACACACACATACATATATATTACAGATACAAAAAAGTAAGTATTTGCTCTTCCTAATTACCCTGATACTACCTCATAGTAATTTCATGGTTTTGAAAAAGCATAATTCTAGATTTATAAGCATCAAAATTATTATAATTGAAAAAAACATCACATAATGTTAATAATGTGTTCCTTACTTCCCTTATCAGAAACAATTCATCATATGTGTTCATCAAATTTCAATTAACAAATACACAAGGTCTCTTAACAACTTTATATTCAAACCGTATCTTATGCCAATTAATTATACAGTTAAATGTCATAAGGTCTGCCATTCTACATGCTTTATGTTTGCTTTCCCAGTAATTTAATTTCCATATTTTCTTTACTGTCTTTTTGATATCCAACTGCAAATTGTTTGAGGGAAATGTGGCACTTTGTACTGGAAAACCATAATTCTGACCCATTTATTCTAAGACAATAACTTCCAAACAATTGTCTCAAAACTCTAACATCAACACTAGAAAATTTTCATAAAATACAGTTGACCTTTACAAAATTTATTTCCACACTTACTTATATCCTTACAGTTAAGATGATTGTCCAGAATAAAACCTCAATACTTGCATTCCTTAGCAGTAACCAGTTTTTGGTCATACAGTCATACATAGTTCCAAGAACCTGTCATTTACATCTTTAAAATACGTGCATAGCGACCTGGTGGTATTAAGCTCACTATCTATATCCTTGGCTTCCTTCCAATAATTCAAAAACAATTATAGCCTGATGCAGAAGGAGCTAGAATTACTATATCGTCTGCGTAGGCGTAGGCATAATATCTTATTACCAAGCGCACATCCTATTTTAGAATTTGACACATTTTCAATGAGCTTATCAACATACACATTAGAGTGGAATGGTGCTAAGACTCCACCCTGACGTACTTCATTCATGATTTTCCAAGATTCAGATCCTGGATCCTTATGCGTAGTTACAACCTTTTGATTTCTGTACAGATAGAATAACACATTAACATAGCAATGAGGGATACCAGCATCTAAAAGCTAACAAACAAGTTAAAATGGTTGACTTCATCAAAGGCCTTCTTAAAATCAGTAAAAGTAGCATATACATTAGAGTCTGAAGATCTGTATTTTAGAACTGTTTCCTTTAAAACCAAGCATGCTGTACAATTGATAAATAGGTAGACTACGATGACGCATTAGTATAGTTCATATATACCTGTTATCTCCAGACGATTTTACTTAGATTAAAGGATCACCATGATAGTGAAGGATTTAACGAAGGCCTAACCTCTCTAGTTAAAAAAAAAAATAAATGTATTTCAAGGTGAATAATATCGTTTGAAAATAGGAAGAAAAAAATAAATACGTCACCGAACTGAAGAGGATAAACTCAGTCCGCAATCCAAGTGCAATGAGTCAGTAGGGATTTCCAGTGACTCTACCTAGGTTGTCTTTTGTATTTTGATTATAGTTGAAATCGTCAGCTGATTTAATTCTGTTTAGGAGTGATTTTTTTTAACCGGAGGACATATATATATTTTTTATTAATCGCTAAAATACGAAAACTCTTTCTTAAGGTGAATGAAAATGTTTAAAAGCAGCGAGACAATAACAAGAAAATGCGACATCGTACTGAAGGGGTTAGAATCGAAATTGGTGTTGTAAAGGGATCGACCAATAAGAATGGAACAGCTAGAAGGGATGTAGAGGTAGGAAGAACTGTGGGAGAGAAGAGGAAAAAGTGTTGCAAGGGCATCTGCTGATGAGAAGGCCACAAATAGTGGGATGGAGGTAGCAAGTGCAGTGGACGCATGCAAAGAGTTCTGCTGAGGGAGAGGTGGAATATATTCAGAAGATGAAGTGTGTTAATACGTTTACAAAAGATGAAAGACGAAGGAAGGCAAACAGTAGTCACACGGAGAAAGTGGTATGAATCAAAGATATAGATGAGTCACTTCGTTATAAAAGCAGAGAGAGTAAAGTATTCATTACATGGACGTCGGTTAACCTGTAATCGGCACATAAAACACTAGTGTCTCGAATATGTTGGCAGCTCTGCTGGAATTATGTTGGTAGCACCGGTGGGGACGAGGCTTGGAGCTGCGGACATGAATCTAACACAGCAGTAGACCATTACCTGCGACCGTGATACCATTTGAAAATCTGTCTTTGGCATCCTGAGAAATTACGAAACTCTGAAGTATCCCCATTTTGTTCTGGTCACCATATCCCCACAAACTTCAGTAACAAGTGTTCTACCTGTTGCTATTTCAAATCTGAAATTGCAGTTGACACAGTTTTGAACTTCACTTCTACTAATTTTGATTACTCACTGTATAAACTAAACTATCTAAATATTACCAAATATATCTGTGTAGTCTATTGCCCCAGCAATGCTTCTTTAGAACCCAGTGTATTTGACTCAATATACTCACAGTTGACTAACCGTAGCCTCACCTTTAGCACTGAAATTTCCATTTTGGGTCATTTTAATGTATAAAATGTATCAATTTCTTGTTATAAATCTCCTAAATGTGATTTCTTTCACCATCAGATGTGTCTAATGAGTTTTGGTGTGAAGTAGGTGTGTTTCCAGATTAATATTCAGTACATTTGTGGAAGTTGCATATTTAGCGACTTCGCCCAAAAATAACTTTATACAGACATCACTCCAGTAAAATAGTTTTGAACTACTTGCAAAGTGAATGCTATCAGCCGTAACTAATCTCCTTTGGCATTGCCTTTTGTCCGTGAAGTCACCTCTAAAAATGCCAATAGACTATTTTCTTTTCAACATTCAGTCAGGAGGCTCTGGTCAGTTTTAAAGTGCTGCTACTGCAGATACAAAAGAAATCCTTTCTTATTCCAAGTTTCTCGCTAGTTTCGTTGACCCCCACATCAACTACGTCACCAGCATTTTTGGAGAGGACATAGATCTATATCGCAAGCATTTTACAGGTTAAAGAATCCAGAAAGACAGCTGGCATTCTGGTTTGTGAAGCTGGAGCAGCACACCTATGAGGTGTTGCATCTCATAGGTGTGCTGATAATTTCTGGACCCACTTCCTTTCCCATTTTGTGTGTGTGTGTGTGTGTGTGTGTGTGTGTGTGTGTGTGTGCGCGTCTGTCTCAGTGAGTCTTCTATCGCCTACACCACGCCATCAGTCTCAGAACTCGTATTTTTCTCGAGTATGCCTTTGTTAATAATGCATCATATTTTGCCTAATTCATTATTAGTACTCTTCTTTTTATATCAGGGTATTTTTATCACTGCAGATCTGTGTGTTTATTCATGTGGCATGCTTATGGCATCATTGTTTGTTTAACTGGGGTGGTATAACAAACTTGAACACTGAGAGTAGTAAGTATAAAGGTTCATAAACAATAAGCAGAGGATAATTCTCCAGTCAAGCCAGTCACATCATTCAGCGACCAACAAAATAACGGCACTACCCCACTCCATCCAGGCATTTGTTGTCAAAGGAAATTTAATTGGCGTCTGCAAACTGCCAGCCAGTGTGCTTCTTCATGCAGTTTGTCTCTCTAGCAGCACTACAAGCCATGCATTCTAGACATTACTAGGAACAAAGCAATATCTTAAGAAATTCTCCCATAAGTTTGACTTATCTCAGATTGTTCTTGGTCGTGTAACCTCGGTCTGTCTGGTCGAGCAGACCCTTCAACCACAGGCCAGCAACCGCCCCAGTTGGTCTGTCCACTGCAGTAAACCGATCTTCCTTTGTTGTAAACAACGCCTCACCACAACGAGGCGCGTGGAAGAGTATGAAGGTTTGACTCCTTGATAGACACCTCCTTTGCATCTCTACCCAGTTTACAGAGGCACAATAGTAGGTTTCACGTCACCCCATTGTTTGTTATATGGCTACCACCCATAATGTGGTGTAATACATTGCTGGGTTACTAGAAACAATTATACTTGTGACTCAGTGTAGACCGCCCAAAGTGGAAAGAAGAACTGTGAAAAGTGCCCGGAAGGATGGAATTTCCAGGCGGCACAGTCTTACTAATTGTATATAAGGGACGTCACTCATAAATATAGTTCATCAGATCTTGGTTTGCACACTCGTCCTTTATTCTCTCACTGTGATCTTACTTGCCCCGATATTCACTATATTAAGTCACTGCACGATACTACACTAGGCAAAGTCACACTTAAACCTAAATCACTTGCACTGTTTTTGGGCAGCATCACGCGTATTCATCGTGGGGGGCAGGGGCGGGAACATGCCGTCGGCAATCCTGCCGGGCTAGGGGCACAGCCAAGGGGAGGCATGCCCAGAGAGCATGGGACAACTCGTAGGGGCGTCCTCTCACGTCCTGGGCTACCCATGGCTTCCGGGGTGGGCTCAAGGGTATGGCCCTTGGGACTGGGGCTGAATAGCTCCAGGAACATTTGGTGTAAGTCCCAGCTGGAGGTGGGAGCCTTACATCGTCGTGGGGGCGTATGGAGATCGCGCCCGGGTGTCCTGGGCAGGATCAGGAGAGACTGCGGACTGCGGTCTCCAGCGTCTAGGGGCGCCGACAGGGGAGGGCTGCAGCATCTGCTTACGCTGGGGCCCGTCAGGTGCGTCTGTTCCTGAGCCAGGCGCAGGGAGCAGAGGCCAGGGGAGGCTGTGAGGCCTGTCTGGGCCACTCTGGTATGGGAGGCCTGGGCTCTTGTCTCCTGCCGGGGTGATGTCTCGCTCCTTGCCTCCTTCCGTGCACCTTCGGAGCGACAGTGGGCCGTCTCACGAGGGCGGAAGCGACAATAGGCCGTCTCTACCAGGGCACCTTCGGAGCAACAATAGGCCATCTCACGAGGAGGGGAGCGACAATAGGCCGTCTCTACCAGGGCACCTTCGGAGCGACAATAGGCCGTCTCACGAGGGCGGGAGCGACAATAGGCTGTCTCTACCGGGGCACCTTCGGAGCAACAATAGGCCTTCTCACGAGGAGGGGAGCGACAATAGGCCGTCTCTACCGGGGCACCTTCAGAGTGACAATAGGCCATCTCACGAGGAGGGGAGCGACAATAGGCCGTCTCTACCGGGACACTTTCGGTTTGACAATAGGCCGCCTCACGAGGAGGGGAGCGACAATAGGCTGTCTCTACCAGGACACTTTCGGATTGACAATAGGCTGTCTCACGAGGAGGGGAGCGACAATAGGCCCTCTCTACCGGGACATTTTCGGAGTGATAATAGACCGTCTCAAGAGGGCGGGAGTGACAATAGGCCATCACTACCAGGACACTTTCGGAGCGACAATAGGCCATCACTACCAGGACACTTTCGGAGCGACAATAGGCCATCTCACGAGGAGGGGGGCCGTCTGGAGTGTCTAGAACAACTCCACCCCTAGCTGGTTCAACAATCCCACTCCGTGAAGGTAGTGTCCTTCTCCTATGATGGCGACGGCGTGGTGGCTGTGTGACATAGGGGCGCACGGCCCGGGCTGACATATGCTGTTATTGCCGGGGGTTGTTCCGACTGGTGGCAGCTGCCCCGTGGGGTCCCTGTGGAGGTGTCGGCACGTTCCCGGGCATACTGGGCTGTATCTTGCTTGCCCCATTGTCAGGGGCACTATGGTATTCTTGTTTCCATTTCGGGGGCACTGCTATGTAAGTCACGCATTTTACCACTCTCCCCCTGTATAAAGTCACGCCCTCGTGGCTGGAGGTGGAATGCTTGCGTGTTGTAGGTGGTGTACATGGGCTGGAGGTGTTGCAGCATGGTTTGCCAGGCGACGGTGTAGGGATTTTCTTCCAGCTCCGGGTCGCAGGTGAGGAAGAGTGTGGAGGCAGTGGTGGTAGACTGGAGGAGGGTTAGCAGGTGGTGTGGCCTGCGGAGTCTGTGGTTCCTGCCAAGGGTAGGCGCCCATACGGCCCGCTTCACTCTCATTTTGATTGGTGTGGCTGTCGGAAGCTGAATGCTGGATACCAAGGGTAAGGGCCGGGTTTTGTGCCATGGTAATACGGCGTTGAGTCTCTGGGGAGTACAGGTAGAGGGGATTTGGGCCTGATGTAGCTTGATGGTGTGAAGTCGTGGGGAGGTGGGTGGTGTAGGAGTGTGTGTGTATCGGGCGGGCGGGCGTGAGAGGCGGCCCGAGTGGGTGGTGGTGGTCTTGAGGGTTGGGGTGGGAGGGGAAGTGGGCGTATGGGGTGGGCGGGTTGTTTCGCGTGTTGTGGGCGCGGTGGGGCATGGTGTTGATGGAGTGGGTGTACGCATGGTGGGTGGGGGAGGGGTGGTGGTAGTGGGTTGTGGTGAGGGTGTGGTGGCGTGGACAGAAGAGGTGGGAGTGGGCATTGAGGGGGGGGCAATGGAGGGAAGGGGTGAGGGTGAGTGAGGGGTGGTGGGGGAGGCGTCAGGTGAGGTGCTGGGGGTGGTGGCAGCCGGGGAGGCGGAGGTGACAGGGGGGGTGGAATGGGAGGGTGAGGAGGAAACGTAGCACTCATATGTGAATGTAGACGGTGGTGCGGGGGCTGGAGAGGGCTGGGGGTGTGGGGCTGGGGGGGGGGGAGGTGGGCGTGCAGAAAGGCTGCACATGGCAGTTGCGGAGGGTACGGGGAGTGCCATGGTAGTCTATGACCACCTGGTATGGGTTGGGGATGCGGGTGATTGTGTGGGGCCCTGTGAAGCGGGGGGCGAGCTTGTATGGAGTGGGGAGTTGGGCGATGACGACTGTGTCACCCGGGTTGAAGGGGTTGGAGGCTGTGTCAGGTCCAAGGTCCAGATTCTTTTGTAGGTGGTGTATCCGCCCTTTTAGCAGGTGTAGCGGGCCTGTAGTGGGAGCAGAAGCTGACGGCTGCAGGTGGTGGCGTAGGGGTAGTAGGAGGGGAGTTTCCCCAAAGATTCTCTCACGGGGGGAAACCCCGTCTTCTCGGGGCCATGAATTCATGCCCCACTGGACAATTTTCACATGCGCCGGCCACTCGTCGTTCTTTGTAGCCTCGATTCGGGTGCGTAGCTGATTGATAAGGGTACAATGGCTACGTTCACATACAGCGTTCCCTTGAGGCCAGTATGGTGAGGAGTGGGAGATCTTATATCCGAAAATTCTGGCTAGCTCCTCCCAGACATTTCTAAAGAACTTGGGGGCATTATCGGAATGGATGGCTTGTGAGATGCCAAAGTAAGAGAACACGTGTCGGAGAAGAGCATCGGCGACAGCGACGGCATGATGTTCCTTAGCCAGGCAGGCTACTACGAATTTCGAATACGTGTCTACAAAAGTGATCACGTATTTATATCTAGATTTGGGGGGAAGAGGGCCTACTACGTTGATCACCAGGAGTTGCCAGGGCTTGTGGGCGGTGATATGGCCTGATGGTCCGGCAGTCTGGGTGATATCTTTCCCAAGCGCGCAGGCGCGGCAAGTCTGGATAATTTCCTTGGCAAGCGTGGAGGGATTTGGGGCCCAGTAAATGTTGTTGAACACCTGTAATAATTTTTTGGTGCCCAAGTGGATGCCGTTGTGGGCATGGAGGTGGCGCAGGGTGTCAAATGCCGCATCGGGGGTCAAGAGGATATGCCCGGACGGGGTTAGGAGGTGGTCGCCCTGTTGGCATAGCTTAGGAAATAGGTGGGCAGGGATCCAGGGGGGCCGTTCCTTGTGGTGCCAGAGTTGTAGGAGGTCCGGGTCTGGCTGTACCGCGTGGATGGAGAGGCGGGAGAGGGCATCTGCACTGGTGTGGAGCTTTCCGGGCCTGTATGAAATTTCATACTGAAACTCCCCTAGGGTGTCGCGCAACCTGATGAGTTGGGCATTATGGGAGTCCGACTGACGTAACCACTGGAGTGATTGGTGGTCAGTGATTATCGTGACTTGGGTCCCGGAAAGATAAGCCCTAAAATATTGGAGGGCCCAGATTATGCCGAGACATTCTCGCTTGGTGGCGGCATAATTCTTTTCAGCCGGATTCAGAGTGCAACTGGAGCAGGCAATGATGTGTTCTCTGCTGGCCTGTACCTGGACTAGGACGGCGCCTATCGCGGTAAGGGACACATCGGTGTAGAGGCGAAAAGGGAGGGCATAGTCGGGGAAGGCTATGATGGGGGCAGAGACAAGCTTGTCTTTTAGCTGTTGAAAAGCAGCTCGCCGGTCCTCGGTCCAGAGAAAATGTTCCCCTTTCCGTGTCAAATCGTGAAGAGGCTTGGCAATCTGCGCGAATCCCTTCAGGAAGCGACGGTAATACGACGTGAGTCCCAGGAAGGCGCAGACGCCGTGTTCATCCTGCAGCGGTGGTATGTCCACTATGGCACGGAGCTTGTCAGGATCTGGGGAAATTCCTGCTTGGGAAATAGTATGTCCCAGGAACGAGACGGTTCTAGCAGCTAGGACACATTTAGAAGGATGTAGCTTGAGGCCTGCCTGGTGAATTCTGGTGAAAACTTGACGGAGGCGCTGCAAGTGGTCGGCCCAGGTCTGGCTAAAAACAATGACATCGTCAAGATAAGCTAAACATATTTCGCAAGTAAGGCTGCTCAAGACAGATACCATTAATCTGGAGAAAGTGGCAGGGGCGTTGCAGAGGCCAAATGGCAGAACAATAAATTCGTAATATTTGCCATTACTGGCGGAAAAGGCCGTCTTGCCTCAATGGTCCGGATGGATGGGGACCTGCCAGTATCCAGACTGGAGGTCGAGGGTAGAAAATCAAGACGCCCCATAGAGGGAGTCTAGGGAATCGTCAATGCGGGGGAGGGGGGTGGCATCTTTAATGGTGATGTCATTCATGCGGCTGTAGTCGATGCAAAATCGCATCGTGCCGTTTTTCTTTTTTACTAGATTACGGGGGAGGACCATGGGCTGGTGGAGGGGGAAATAAACACCTGCCTCTACCATCTCACACACCTGGCGGTCCTCCTCTTCTCTCTGTCGGGGGTTCTTATGTCGGGATGGTTGTCATATGGGTGGGCCGGTTCTATGAATTTCATGCGACAGGTACGTGGTATGCGCTATATCTGCTGGTCCTGTTCCAAACAAATCCTGGAAATCCTGGAGGAGGCGGCGTAGGGTGTCTGACTGCTGGTCAGAGAGATGGTCGGGGATGGGGGGTAGTGGGGTGGGGAGGTGGGAGGAGGATGGGGCACAGGGCTCGGCTTCCTCCATCTCTCCGATGATAAGCCCCTTGGGGAGGGTGAGAGGGGACAGTGCGAGATTGGCGATGCGGATGGCAGTGTGGTGGGGTGGGAGGAAGGTGGGGGACAAAGGTAGGCAGAAAGGGCTCCGGAGGGGAGGAGGGGGTAGAACAAAATGGAGGGACCTGAGGGCCTTTTAAGGGGCACCCAAGCCTCATGGTGGGAGGGGATGGTAACAGTGGCAGAGATGGTGGCGGGGAAAGAAGGAGCAGGAGTGGGGTGAAAAGGCATGGGAAGGGGAGGAGAGGAGGTCAGGGAAGGGGGGGGAAGGGGGGCACTGGGGGGAGGAAGCAGGCGAATCCTCTGGCCGGGGCCGCGGCGTGCATGTGCGAATGGCCAGGGTGGAACAGGGTGGAGGGCGGAACTGAAGTTGTCGGTGGCAACAGTCGATCATAGCTCCGAGTTTTTGGAGCAAGTCCAGTCCTAAATACCCGTCATAACTCCGGCAGAAGGAATAAAAAATGATGAATGGACGTTGGGTGGACACCGGCTGGTGGGTGTCGACCTGTAGGGCTCGAGTTTCCCCACGGATGGGCAGGGGGCCATCCCCCGCGTCCACAAGGTGAGTGGTAGTAGGGCTGAGTGGGCCAAACCGCGATCTGTAGCGGGAGAAATAGTGGCTGTAAAGGCAGGACCTGACCGCTCCCATATCGACTAGCAGTCTGGCCTTCACGCCGTTTATTTTCATCTTGTGGTATACTGGGGGGCGATACTTAGGGGCATTGGCCCCCTCCACTGTGGGTTGGTGCGGGGACGGGCCTAAAAATCCAGCTGGCTAGGGCTTTCATTCCCCTATTCCTGCTCCAGTTCTCCTGTATGGGGCTCGTCCATGGGCATCAGCTCGTCCCCTGGGGCCTCGCCTTCTAAGGCAGACACTTTACCCGAACCCGGGGCTGTGATTCTACGGCGAGCAGCTTTAAGCTGGTCCCGTATGTCATGAAGCGAGCAGCGGGTGTTGCAGGCTGTGACTTCCCACGGGTTGACAAGAATTAGGTTCGGGTTTTCTCGTGGGGCGGGGCGCCGACGAGAGGGGTGTGCCCTGGGTGGGCTAGGCATCGGGGTGGGGCTGGTGTGAGGCAGAGGTGGACGTGGTGTGGCTGGGGGAGCCGGGGGTCAGGTGGGGAATTTCTTAACAACATTGATTTGCTGTGGAGAAGGGCAGGTGGTTAGGAGGCGCCGTATCAGCTGTATATCTCTATCCATGTCTCCTGTTGGGTCATGGATAGTGAAGTGTTGCTTAACAACACTCGGAAGCACTCTGAGCAGAGTGTTAAATGTACGCTGATCCCGGGTTTCCTCATCTGCCTCCGGGTAGGCAGCAGTAACCAAGCGTTTTGCTGTATCAGGGTATTATCTAAATCCCCGTCGAGTGAAAAACTATCCAATTGGGATAGAGCCACCACTTTCCCTAATGATGGGGTAATGGCTTGTACAGTGAACTTCGTAAAGTTCTGTCAGGTGAGTTCTGGGACGATTTTCGGTGCTATGTTCGCCGCCGCTTTACCCAATAGTGGTAGTGTGACTGCAATTTTCTGTTGGTCATTTCAAAGCCAATATCCAGTAAGGGTTTAATTATTGCCAGATATGTGTGTATATCATACTGGTCGGGGTCAAATTTGGGTAACTGAACATGCAGTTTAGTTTTCATTTTGCCAAATATTCCCCCCCCTGGGGGTAGGGGGGTTTTCAAGAATACTCCCCCAGTATCCCTGCTTGTCGTAAAAGGCGACTAAAAGGGTTGGCGGAGGGGTAGTGCCCCTCCCCGGAAAACAACTAACTAAAAAAACAAACAAGAAGCCTCGGACAAGGACTGACCAAACGATGACGACCCAGGACCGGACAAAGGACTTGGTAATGAGTACATGGAATGTAAGAGGAACGAATGATGAGGTGAAAGAGAGAGAGATTGTCCAGGTGCTTGAGGGTGCGAAAGTGGATGTATGTGGAATAACTGAAACAAAATGGGGAGGAGAAAGTGTGAGAGAATGGGAGTATGGATGGGGTATATGTGCAGGAGTAGATGAGAATGAGAGGGCAAAGGAAGGAGTGTGTATAGTTGTGAGTAAAAGATGGAAGAAGAGCATAAGACAGTATGGATCAGTTGGGTCAAGGATTGTGTGGGTAAAGTTGAAAGTTGGAATAGAAATGTGGGCGATTGTGTGTGTGTATGCGCCAACGCAAGATCGTGCTAGAAGAGTGAGAGAAGAGTTCTGGACAAATGTGGAAATGTGCATGGAAAAGTTTGGAAGGAATGAGAGAGTGTTTTTGATTGGTGATATGAATGGTAAAGTTGGTAATGTGAAGGTGGATGGAATAGTTGGTGAGTGGGGTGTGCCTGCCGAGATAGATGAGACTGGGAGTGCGTTAGTAGACATTTGTGCTGGGAGGGGGTTGGTGATAGCCAATACCCTCTTCAGGCATAAAATGATCCACAGGTATACATGGCGAGTGATGAGAAGGGTGGGTGGTGAACTGAATGAAAGGAAGGCAATGATTGATTATGTGTGTGTGTGGATGAAAGGATGGGAAGATGTGTAAAGGATGCAAGAGTGTATAGAGGTTGGGGGAGTGGACTTTCTGACCACTACTTGGTGGTGGCCAGAATTAGGATGCAAGTGAGATGGAGGAATAGAAGAAGGGAAAGACGAGAGGAAGGAGTAGTTGCAAGGAGAGTGGAAAGGTTACAAGAGGATGAGAAAAAGGCAGAGTATAAGAGAGAAGTGGAGGAACGATTGGGCAAATATGAATTGGAGCAGATGGGAGACGTGGAAGGTGTGTGTAAGATATTTACAGAAGAAATATGTGCAGCATGTGATGTGGTGTGTGGAAGGAAGAGAAGGCGGAGGGGGGTACAAGGAAGAGCGTGGTGGACTGAAGAGGTGAAACAGGCTGTGGCACAAAAGAAGAAAGCATACAATGAATGGGTGAGAAATAGGGGCGTGGAAGAAGTTGAGAGGCGGAAGAGAGAGTTATATGTGGAAAGGAAGAGAGAGGTGAAAAGATTAGTAAGAGAGAGTAAGAAGAGAGTGGATGAGGAATTTGGAAGGAATTTGAGTGTAAAGTGGAGGGACTGTAAGAAAATGTTCTGGAGAGAAGTGAAAAGAGTAAGACAGGGTGGAAGTGAAGTTAGCAGGGGAGTGAAAGATAAAAATGGTAGATTACTAGTGGAGAAGGGAGAAAAAGTGAGCAGATGGAGAGAACACTTTAAGGAATTGTTGAACGTAGAGGATGGAAGTAATGCAAGTATAAGTGGCTGGGGAATGGCTGGGAGAAGGAGGGAGGTGAGAAGACAGGAAGAAATCAGTAGGATAGAAGTTGTGGAAGCAATGAAGAAAGTTAAATCGGGGAAAGCCCCAGGAATTGATGGAGTGTGTGGTGAAATGCTGAAGCATGGGGGAGAGATAGTAGTAGAATGGATGTGGAAGATGTGCAGATTGGCCTGGGAGGAAGGTAGAGTCCCGGAGGATTGGAAGTCAGGTATAATTATTCCCTTGTACAAAGGAAAAGGGGAA
>NC_137030.1:13085620-13090620 GCF_032717465.1 Coenobita brevimanus | reverse complement strand
TCCACAGCAACACGTGACCCTAGATATTTAAAACACTCTACCTCCTCAAGCAACTCGCCATTCAAAACTATATTCATTGCCCTACCATCTACCAACCTCATACACTTCATCACTTTACTCTTATTCTCATTTACTTTCAATTTCTTCCTTTCACATACCCTTCCAAACTCCTCTACCAACTGTCTCAATCTCTCCTCTGAATCAGCCACCAGTGCAGTATCATCTGCAAACAGCAGCTGCTTCAGATTCCACTCTCCACCATCAACATTCACCAGACTCAGACCTCCACCTAAAACTCTTGCATTCACCTCCCTTACAACATCATCCATGTAAATATTAAACAACCAAGGCGACATCACACATCCCTGTCGCAGCCCCACTCTCACGGGAAACCAATTACTCACAGCATTTCCCACTCCTACACATGCTCTGCTATTTACATAAAAACTTTTCACCCCATTTAGTAACCTACCATCAAGTCCATACAATCTTAAAACAGTCCACACAGCTTCCCTATCAATTCTTTCATACGCTTTCTCTAAATCCATAAATGCCCAAAACACACCCTTGCCTTTCGCTAAATACTTATCACACACTTGTCTCACAGCAAACCCCTGATCCACGCATCCCCTCTCTCTCCTAAAGCCACACTGCTCATCACCAGTCACTCCCTCTGTACCCTCTCTAATTCTCATAATTAACACTCTACCATACACCTTACCTACAACACTCAACAGACTTATACCCCTAAAGCTAGTACATTCATGCTTATCACCCTTGCCTTTATACAACGGGACCACACAAGCACTTCTCCATTCAATTGGCACCATACCTTTCACAAAGCACACATTCAACAGTCTTACTAACCAGCCAACAATAGTCACTCCATCACCCTTCAGGCATTCCACGGCACACCATCCATTCCTGCAGCTTTCCCTGTTTTCATCTCCTTTACTGCCTTCTCCACTTCCTCCCTCGTGATAAAAGAATCATTCAACTCTCTCAACACATTTATTCCCAGCATCTTTCCATCCACCACAAACTCAGCCACCCTTTCCTCCTCTACATTTAAGAATCTTTCAAAATACTCTACCCATCTCTTCCTTACTGCATCCATCTCAATTAACATCCTTCCATCCTCTGCTTTTACTCGTTCTTCCTTCCCTGACTCTCCCTTTCGCAACCTTTTCACCTCCTTCCAAAACATTTTCTTAATCTGTTGAAAATTCTCTGTCAGCCGCCTACCCCACCTCTCATCTGCTGCCACTTTAGCATCACGCACAGCCCTTCTCACTATATTCCTCTTTTTCTTATACCTTTCATATGACATCTCATCCTTCCTCTGCAGCCACACTTCATATGCATGTCTCTTCTCAGCCACAGCCATACTTACTTCCTTGCACCACCATTCACTTCCTTTTCTTACACCACCACCCACACGTCTCACATCACACACCTCTTTTGCATGCCCCCCCACAACACTCTTAAACAACTGCCATTTCTCCTCCACACTGCCATTTTCCCGATCTTTCACTGCATTCCACTCATCTTTCAATTTCTCCTGATACTCTATCTTTTTCTCTTTTTTATCCATCTCACTCACTTTCAAAACCTCCCTGCCACACCTAACCCTCCTAGCTCTCATCCATCTCTTACCTACTTTTAACTTTTCCCCCACCAGGTAGCAGTCAGACATACCTCCACCCTCCCCTCTCAGAACTCTCACATCCAACAATCTTCCTATTACATTCCAAGACACAACCACATAATCCATGAAAGCTCTATCAACAACCCTTCCACCCTCCTGTCTCACCCATGTATACTTATAAATATCTTTCTTCTCAAACAACGTATTTCCAATCACCATCTCTTGCGCAACGCACATCCCTAAAATGCGTGACTTACAAAGCAGTGCCCCCTAAATGGAAACAGAAGAATACTATAGTGCCCCTGACAACGGGGCGAGCAAGATACAGCCCAGTATGCTCGGGAACGTGCTGACACCCTCACACGGACCCCACGGGATAGCCGCCACCAGTTGGAACAACCCCTGACAACAACGGCATATGTCAGCTCGGGCTGTGAACCCCTATGTCACACACCCAACACGCCGTCGCCGTCGTAGGAGAAGGACACTACCTTCATGGGGTGGGATTGTTGAACCAGCTATGGGTGGTGTTGTTCTAGACACTCCAGACGGCGCCCCTCCTCGTGAAACGGCCAATTGTCGCTCGGAAAGTGTCCTGGTACAGACGGCCTATTATCGCTCCCGCCCTCGTAAGACGGCCTATTATCACTCCGAAAGTGTCCCGGTAGAGACGGCCTATTGTCGCTCCCCTCCCTGTGAGACGGCCTATTGTCGCTCCGAAAGTGTCCTGGTAGAGACGGCCTATTGTCGCTCCTGCCCTCATGAGACGGCCTATTGTCGCTCCGAAAGTGTCCTGGTAGAGACGGCCTATTGTCGCTCCCCTCCTCGTGAGATGGCCTATTGTCGCTCCGAAAGTGTCCCAGTAGAGACGGCCTATTGTCGCTTCCCTCCTCATGAGACGAACTATTGTTGCTCCGAATGTGCCCTGGTAGAGACGGCGTATTGTCGCTCCCCTCCTCGTGAGACGGCCTATTGTCACTCAGAAGATGCCCTGGTAGAGATGTTCTATTGTCGCTCCCCTCCTTGTGAGACAGCCTATTCTCGCTCCGAAGGTGCCCTGGTAGAGACGACCTATTGTCGCTCCCCTCCTCGTGAGACAGCCCACTGTCGCTCCGAAGGTGCACGGAAGGAGGCAAGGAGCGAGACATCACCCCGGCAGGAGACAAGAGCCCAGACCTCCCATACCAGAGTGACCCAGACAGGCCTCACAGCCTTCCCTGGCCTCCACTCCCTACACCTGGCTCTGGAACAGACGCACCTGACGGGCCCCAGCATAAGCCGATGCCGCAGCCCTCCCCTGTTGGCGCCCCTAGACACTGGAGACCGCAGTCCGCAGTCTCTCCCGATCGTCCCCAGGACACCCGGGGGCCATCTCCATACGCCCCCACGACGACGTAAGGCTCCCACCTCCAGCCAAGACTTACACCAGAGGTTCCTGGAGCTATTCGGCCCCAGTTCTGAGGGCCATACCCCTGAGCCCAGCCCGGAAGCCACGGGTAGCCCAGGATGCAAGAGGACACCCCTACGAGTTGTCCCGTGCTCTCTGGGCACGCCTCCCCTTGGCGGTGCCCCTAGCCCGGCAGAATTGCCAACGGCGTGTTCCTGCCCCTGCCCCCCACGATGAATACTTGTGATGCTGCCCAGAAACAGTGCAAGTGATTTAGGTTAAGTGTGACTTTGCCTAGTGTAGTATCGTGCAGTGACTTAGTATAGTGAATATCGGGGTAAGTAAGATCACATTGAGAGAATAAAGGACGAGTGTGCGAACCAAGATCTGATGAACTATATTTATGAGTGACGTCCCTTATATACAATTAGTAAGACTGTGCCACCTGGAAATTCCTCTGTAGTAATACACCCCTACTGCTGTGAGCTCTAAAGAAGTAATACGAGAAAGTGTTAGTGATATTCCCCCACTCCCATTACACGTAAATTCTGTACGACATTCCCTTGTCCCAGTATCTAGTGTAAGTGTAAACCAAGAATAGAATCAATTACCAAAGTCCCTTTGCCATTGGAAAACGTGTAATCCTCATTGTTAATCCTTGCCTCTCTCCAGTATTACCATAACTCCCTCCTAGCCATCAAAAGTCACTCCCCGCACCCCCCACCTTTTCTCCCCCGCCTTTGTGAGATTCACTCCCCGCGCCTCACACGCGCGCCTATATTCACTGTACCCTGACTGCACTAAGTTTGATTGGTTGGCATTAATACCAGATAAGCAAGTATCCTGCGAGATACACATGTCCTAGATAAGGGTTTTATATTGCTATATATTATGTTGTAATATCTGCTGATTTGTCCTGTGTCTGATTGTGGCAATATATGTGTAAAGTTTATTGCCTAGACTTTTTGTGTCCTGCCTCTCTTTATTGCACTAAGCTCCAGTCTCGAAAGAGGACCCCGCTCCATGTTAGGTGTTTTAGCAACGAGAAGTCGAGCCTATTTACACCTAGCATTACACTGGTGGCCAGCGGTGGTTCTTGACCCGAGCGTAAAAGAGAGGTAATCAGGAATAATTGGCAAAATGGCAACTAAACCGCATGTTCAGTTACCCAAATTTGACCCCGACCAGTATGATATACACACATATCTGGCAATAATTAAACCCTTACTGGATATTGGCTTTGAAAATGACCAACAGAAAATTGCAGTCACACTACCACTATTGGGTAAAGCGGCGTCGAACATAGCACCGAAAATCGTCCCAGAACTCACCTGGCAGAAATTTACGAAGTTCACTGTACAAGCCATCACCCTATCATTAGGGAAAGTGGTGGCTCTATCCCAATTGGATAGTTTTTCATTCGACGGGGATTTAGATAATACCCTGATACAGCAAGACGCCTGGTTACTGCTGCCTACCCGGAGGCAGATGAGGAAACCCGGGATCAGCGTACATTTAACACTCTGCTCAGAGTGCTTCCGAGTGTTGTTAAGCAACACTTCACTATCCATGACCCAACAGGAGACATGGATAGAGATATACAGCTGATACGGCACCTCCTGACCACCTGCCCTTCTCCACAGCAAATCAGTGTTGTTAAGAAATTCCCCACCTGACCCCCGGCTCCCCCAGCCACACCACGTCCACCTCTGCCTCACACCAGCCCGACCCCAATGCCTAGCCCACCCAGGGCACACCCCTCCCATCGGCGCCCTACCCCGCGAGAAAACCCGAACCTAATTCTTGTCAACCCGTGGGAAGTCAGCCTGCAACTCCCGCTGCCCCCTTCATGACATACGAGACCAGCTTAAAGCTGCTCGCCACAGAATCACAGCCCCGGGTTCGGGTAAAGTGTCTGCCTTAGAAGGCGAGGCCCCAGGGGACGAGCTGATGCCCATGGACGAG